>NC_080046.1:4553445-4824556 GCF_012489685.1 Lotus japonicus
ATTCACGTTCTTCTTCGCGAATTTTGGTCCAAACTCGACCACTTTTGTTGTGCCTGCAGAGATTTTCCCTGCGAGGTTGAGAACTACATGCCATGGGATATCCTCTGCTGCAGGGAAAGCTGGAGCGATTGTGGGTGCGTTTGGGTTCTTGTATGCTTCACAGGACAAGGATGAAGCAAAGAGAGATGCAGGGTACCCTGCTGGTATTGGCATGAAGAACACTCTTATTGTGCTTGCTGTGACGAATTGTCTTGGCATGGTTTGCACGTTCATGGTGCCAGAATCTAAAGGGAAATCGTTGGAGGAGTTGAGTGGTGAGAATGAAGAAGATGAAGGTGATGAGAGTGTTGAGACACAAGGTTCCTCTAGTAGGACTGTTCCGGTGTGAAAGGTGATCTTGTAAGACAGGTGTCCTCTTTCGGAGACCATCTTGTTCGAGTCGGGAACATCTACATTATGGTGGAGCTAACTCTCATAGTGGAGTTTTTTTCCATCCACAAGACTCGAACTCGAGATCTTGCTTAAGGGGAATCAAGTAGTTAATTATAGCGGTTGGTAGATAGTTAAGCTCCTTAAGTATTTAATTTAAAATTTGATCTCTGACGTGTGTATGAGAAAGATTTATTAGGAGAGACACACAGAAATAGTCTCATGGTTGTGGGCTTTGGGATAAATAATTTGATATGCTTTTTAAATGAAATATCTACACTTAGTTAGTGTGTGTTAGAATCAGCATTAGCATAATTGGATCTGACTAGAATTTGATATGGTAACGTGAGTTTAAATGACGTGATTTATATTTGGATACATTTACCCATAATTAATTTTCGTAACTGAATTGTAGTACAAATAGTCAAAGACACAAAATCGGACAGGTAGATGGAAAAGCTACCCTAAGTCAATTCTGTCAGATTCAGATCAAACTCGTAGCATCGATTCTCGAAATTGGTTCCCAAACATCTTCAAAACGATGAAGATCCACGTTTGAGTCTCTGATTTACGTTTGGACCTTAGATCCATGTTTAAGAATTGAAACCTAACACACCCTTAATATTAGACTATTAGAGAGTGAAGTGATATTTGGGGCTTTTGCCTCCTTACATTATTAAAAGAAAAATAACAGAGTGAGAAGTGATAAATAATAGATGTGAAAAATAGATATATGTACCGTGTGATGATGTTGAAGTGTTTGAAAATTAGGATTGTATCTCAGTTACCAACAGGTTAGCCTACTTCTGAAACTGAGCTTGTTATTCAACTTCCCTTGCTCGCTTAAAATTCACAAAACAAACGACTCATCCTACCAAATCCTCTTACCAAATCAAATCCCATAAATAGATAAGATTTCTTCTGTAATATATCCATTAGCTTATATTTATAGGACGTTCAAATTTAAACAATCTATATATCATCACTTTTTTCCTTATTCTTTACTATTATTTTTTCTTAAATCTCACTATCAAAATATAATTATTCGCAATATCTTTTAAGCTTCTTCAAATTCGACCATAGGATAAAACCCCCTTGGGAAAACCTATCAAGGAAAAAGAGTACCAATTTTGAATAGTCAAGAGTAAAATTTCAAGGAGGTTTACAAAAAAATCTAATAACCCACCCCACACCCTGTTGCCAAACCATGCACAATTTAAATCACCAATATACCACTAGAGGAACCACTAGAGGAACCTTGTGTCTCAACACTCTCATCACCTTCATCTTCTTCATTCTCACCACTCAACTCCTCCAAACAATCAGAGTCAACAAAACGGATAGCGCCAGACGGAACCTCCTCCACCCAGACAGATTCGCCATAGGTGGAAGCGTTCCTAGCTAAATAATCCGCCACGGAATTACCTGAGCGTCTAGTAAAAGTAAAAATAGCAGAATCAAAATGCAAACTAAGCCTACGACAATCACTAATGATAGTAGCCAAATAGTTCCTCCCAGCTACTCCTGCCCTCCAAGCCTTGAATAGTTGTAGACAATCAACCTCAAAAATCACTTGTCGGAACCCCAAGTCAATAGCTAGTGACATAGCCCAACGGAGACATGAAGCTTCAGCAAGAAGAGACGATAAAACAGAGCAAGAAGATGATGTTGCAGAAGCCATGACCTCCCCACTCGAGTTCCGCGCCACCATGCCTAGACCCACGTTCGTTGGAGCTCGAAAAGATGCATCACAATTAATCTTGATCTGGTCCAATGTTGGCTTCTTCCAAACAGCAGCCACCTGACGCGACTGGGGATGAGAAACCACTCCAATCGCAGCACTAGCGAGAGCCCCAACCTTCTGAGTAAGCTGATTGATGCTCACATGTTGCTGATTAAAAACACTTCGGAATCCTAGCCTCCCATAGCTGGTATAGCACACACTGGACCATGGCCACCACTTCTTCATCATCAATCTGCAGAATGTCTCCCCAAAACTGATGGAACGTCGGGTACCTCTCACCCGCAAAGCTAGCGGAGACTCATACCAGACAGCTACAGCAATCGGGCAGCGGAGGAAAATATGCTCCACCGTTTCCATGTCCTGGTCGCAGAACCCGCAAGATGGATCAACATCCATGTGTCTCTGAAAAAGCTTGTCCCGCACTAGAAGAAATCCACGAATAGCTCGCCACGCTGTCTCTTTGTACCTGGGAATAGCTGGGCTGGCCCAGAACTTCCTCCATAGGCTTGGGCACAAAGAAGAAGAAGTGGAAGAAGAAGGCTCCTTCTCAACAAGCAGCTCTCGAATCATTGAATAACCTGCTTTTGAAGTGTAATGCCCATCAGCAGTGCTTGGACAAAAGAGATTATCCTGACCTCCTCCCATACTCAACGGAATAGCTAGGATAGCATTAGCTGTAGTAGGATGAAAAACACCCTCAACTAGATCTCTATTCCAACGACCCTGTCCAGAAACAAGCAAGTCAGAGACTTTAAATATCCTTGCCTCATGTGCTAGATCCTCTCTATAAATCAGAGGTGAACCCTGTGTCACCCACCTATCTTTCCACACATCAATGCTCTCACCATTTCCCACACGCCACATGGCCCTTTTCTCAAATAACCAGCTTGTTTTGAGAATGCTTGACCAAGCATAGCTTGGGCGATAGCCTCTCTTCGCCCCCCAAATAGTACCATTACGGAAGTACACCGATTTATAAATTCTGGCTAGCAAAGACTCAGGCCTGGTGTAAATTCTCCACCAATTCTTCCCCACAAAAGCACTATTAAAAGATTTAAAATTCCGGAAGCCTAGTCCCCCTTGGACCTTGTTATTACACAAATTCTTCCAACTCGTCCAGTGTAAGCCACGCTTCGTGACATCGCCACCCCAGAAAAAATGGGCAATCATGCCATCAATATCTGCACAAAGACCATCAGGTAAAACAAAGCATGACATAACATAAGAAGGGATAGTTTGAGCTACAGATTTAATTAAAACCTCCCTTCCTGCCCTTGAAAGAAAACTTTCCTTCCACCCCTTAAGTTTTTTCCAAACTCGTTCCTTAACAAAATTAAATATTTGAGTCTTAGACTTACCAATGACAGTCGGCAGACCCAAGTACTTATCATAGCTTTCCACGGCCTTTACTCCCAATAGCTGTTTAAGCTCACTAAATCTCAGTTCAAGCACATTTCGGCTAACGGAAAGCATGGACTTGTCAAGGTTGACAACTTGCCCAGAAGCTTGCTCAAAGGTGGTAAGAATGTCTTTCAAACACTCTGCCTCAGCTACCTCTGCTCTAGCAAAAAGAATGCTATCATCAGCAAAAAGCAAATGAGATATCACAGGAGCAGACCTGGCAACCTTAATACCTCGAATGCTAGATGCCATAACAACCTTATTAATTAAAGCAGAAAACACTTCAACACAAAGGATAAATAAATATGGTGACAACGGGTCACCTTGTCTCAATCCTCTTCTTGGGGAGAACAAAGGTTGGGGGTTACCGTTCAACATAATTGAAAAAGAGACAGTTGAAACACAACTCATAATTAAGCTTACCCACCTTGTTGGGAATCCCATCATTTGTAAAACTGCTTCCAGAAAGGACCATTCAATTCGGTCATAGGCTTTGGACATGTCCAATTTTCGAGCCATGATGCCATTTCGGCCAGTAATACGCTTTTTCATAAAGTGAAAGCATTCATGTGCAATTAATGCATTATCTGTGATCAACCGCCCTGGAACAAAAGCACTCTGGCTCTCACAAATCAGATCTGGTAAAATAACCTTAAGCCTATTCGCAATAGCTTTCGTAACAATTTTAAAGATAACATTGCACAAGCTTATAGGCCTAAAGTGTGTAGCATGCTCAGATTTTTTTATTTTCGGAATAAGCACTAATAAAGTATCATAATAATACCTGGTGAAACATCCCCTCGTAAGATACTAAGACAAAAATCAGCTACCTCATCTCCTATGACACTCCAGAATTTCTGAAAAAATAATGCCGGAAGCCCATCCCTCCCTGGAGCTTTTGTTGGGTGCATTTGAAAGAGAGCTTCCTCCACATCATCCTTTGTGAACCCAGCATTCAGGATCTGCAAGTGTCCCTCTGTGATTCGACCTGAAACAAGAGAAGAAACTTCCTCCACCCGAGATGGGTTAGAGGTGGCAAACAATTGCATAAAATAGTCCATAAGGACCTTTGAAATATCACGATCATCTATAAATTTCCTTCCATTGTCATCCTTAATCAGTTCTATGAGGTTCCTCTTTCGTCGCTGCGTTGCTTTTTTGTGGAAGAAGCTAGTATTCCGATCGCCGTGTGCCAACCAAGAAGCTCTAGATCGTTGCCCCCACCAAATCTCTTCTTGCTCAAGCAAAGCATCAAGCTCCTTTTCTGCCCCTTGCATAGAGAGAATTACTTGTTCTGTCTGCTGCTGCCACTGTAAATTTTGTAAAGGCTTAATTGCAGTTTTCGTCCCTGATCTATACCTCTTGTGCAATTTTGATCCCCTTTATTTAAAAGGAGCAATTTTGGTACACCAAAGATTAGAACGTGTCAATTGAGTCCTTCCGTTAGTATGCTGTTAAATTGTTAACGGACGTTACCCACGTGGACGTCATTAATGACATAGACATGAGTTTTGTCATTAGGATGCCACATCATAAATAAAACAAATAAATAAATAAAACATAAAAAATAAATAAAGAAATTTGAAATAATATAACAATTAAATTGAATTAAAATATCAGTTTAAATCACACTTTTCTTCATAAACGAAGAATGAAATGTGTACCCAAAAAAAAAAAAGCGAAGCATGAGATGATTGAACCAGATCTGTATCATCTTCAACCTCCAACCCACCACTCCATTCACCCTAATACCATCTTCAACCCACAGCACCACCACTAGTTTCATGCCACCGCACTCCTCCTCCTCTTCTTCGTCTTCTTCTCACCACCGCACGCCACAACCCAAATCATCTCTATCAGGAAACCAAATCACCCTCCTAAAGCCCCTTCCTTGCAAAACCTAGATGATCAAATCCAGGTCCTAGTTCTTAAAGGTCCCTTCTAAGACGCCACTCCCTCAGAGCTCCCTTCACCGAACCCAAATGCAACCAGATCATTCCCACCATGACAGCACCAGATCGAGAGCCTAGTTCTCTATTTTCTCTTCTTCTCTGTTCTGCTCTTCGATTTTCTGGGTTTTTGGTGAAGCTCGATGGCCATGGTGGTGAAACAAGGTGGCTTTAGTGAGAAAGTGGTGACTTTCTGGTGGAGGCAGCGAAAAACCCTTCATCGTCTCAATCTCTCCTATCGTTTGGGTTGAAATTCTGGGCTTGGGTTTCTGATTTGTGATTCTGGGTTTCTGAAATCTAGGGTTCATGTGTGGTTGAAAGAAGAAGGTGAAGTGGGAAAGAGGGATCGATGATGGTGAATGAAAAATCTGGTGTGGTGCGGTCCAGTGCGATGCTTGAGTGGTGGTGGTGCGGTGGAGAGAGGAGAAGAAGAAGAAGGGAGTGGTGCTGCCGTGCTGGTGGGGCTGTGTGGAGAGATAAAGAAGGAGGGTTGAAAAGATAAAGAAAATTAAAATTTAAAGAAAATTAATTATTTTAAAGAATATGACATGGCATTCCAATATCATGTCCACGTCATTAATGAGGTCCACATAGACGACATCTGTTAGCAATTTAACGTTAGACTAACGGAAGGACCCAATTGTCACGTTCTGATATTTGGTGTACCAAAATTGCTCGTTTTAAACAAAGGGGATCAAAATTGCACACAGGGTATAGATCAGGGACGAAAAGTGCAATTAAGCCTTTTGTAAAATAGCCTGCTGATCAGAGATTTTCCGTGGTAAATCCCCAAATTTTTCCTTCCCCCAGCCATCTAGAGCTCCACTCACTAATGCCAACTTCTCCATTACCGTAGCGCCCTCTTGACACCAATTCTCGGACACCACCTCTTCACATTCCCTTCCTTCTCTCAACCACATTTCCTCAAACCGGAACATTCGCTTTCTGGCTAGTTCCTTTCTCCTCCTATAAGTGTCACAGGTCAAGAGAAGGGGGCTATGATCTGAACGGTGCTTCTGCATGTGTGAAACAAAAGTAGAGGCCCATAGCGCATCCCATGCACTATTAGTAAGAGCAAAATTAATCCTCTCCTGAATATTATTCGACGCTTCCTGTTTGTTGGACCAAGTAAACCTGTACCCTGAAAAATCAACCTCATGTAAATCACAACTGCTACACATTTGAGTCACCCACTGCAAATGGTCATAGTTAGGGGGTCACCACCTGACTTGTCTGTCGGAGACACCAAATCATTAAAATCACCAATCACTAGACAAGGGCGAGCCGAGCCGCCGAGCAGACCTCTAATCAAATTCCAAGTATCCCTCTTCCTCCGATTATCCGGAAAACCATAAACCCCAATCAACGTCATAGGAAACTGCGTGTCCGGATGCAATATAGTACACATAATATGGTTGAGAGAAGAGTTAATAATCTCCAGCTCCAAATCATGTCGCCACCACATACACAAACCTCCTCCTCTGGATTTTCCATTACCAGCACAACCTACCGGAAAAACATTTGACATTCCCCCAAGGCGACGCCGCCGTTGGGCCTCTGCTGCATGTAAACAAGTCTCAGAAACAAACACCACATCGGGAACTTTGGAGTGGATGAGCTTAATCAAAGCCTGCTCTGTCGGTAGGTTCTCAAGCCCCCGACAGTTCCACGAAAAGATCCTCATTAAGCAGTCCCGCCCACCTCAATTAGTTTTCTTATTACTAATGGTTAAGATGTTTTTGAATTTTGACGTCAAAATAATAAATTACACTTTGGTTTTGACACCTCTAATTTCTCTTTCGGTAGTTGTTATTACCACCCCAATTAATTCTCCCATTAGTAAGTGCATAGTGTCCGATATATAAAAAATGGACCATATACGTGATCTAAGTTCAAAAAAAATAAATTTGCAACTTCATATAATGCTTTCCATTAGCTTAGTTAAACAAATCGTTCAATTTTTTTATGCTTCGAAAAAACAAATCGTTCAATTTTTTTTTTAGTACATCGGAAAGCAGACAACAAAACGAAAAGAAACTAAGGCACAACTAGCTTGTCCCTCATCAAGAGCAGATCCAGTTCTGGGGATGGATTTTCCACTACCCGAAAGTCTGGCTCAGGAGCAGAGCTTCCTTGTCTTGCTAGATAGTCAGCTGAAAAATTGGTCTCACGATTGATCCAAGCTAGCTTGATAGTCCAATCCCTGGCCAACAATCCTTTGATTTCGAGCAAAGTAGTAGCATGTGAATGCAGCCTCACACGGTCCTCATCATGCAACACCTCCTTAAGCATTTGACAATCTATTTCACATAAGACCAATCGGTAGCCACGATTCCAGGCAAACATCAACCCATCCCGCAAGGCTTTAAACATTCTATCATTACTTTTTTCCTTACTCTTTATTTATATTTTAACTAGCGGAACTACCCGTGTCCTGCACGGGTAACTTTTGTTATTTACAATTTAAATTTCGTGTAATATTTTGTTTTGTATCTTTTTAGTAAATATGTTTTAACAATCGTTTCAATTATATGTTTTTAATAGTGATAATTGTGTATTAATCTACCATAATTTATTACTTATAAATTTTTACTTATTTAAATATGAAAAAATTAAATATTTTAAATTATAAGACTTAAATTCATTCAAATTTTTGTATATACATTAAATCAATATTTTTAATTTTTTAATACATGTTTAATTATTAATATTTGATTGATTATTTTTCATATCAATGTTTCTATTTATAATAATATTAACAATAATAATAACATATAATTTGATTCAAAATTTTAATTTCAAAGAGAAATCAATATTTAACAACAAAATGAAACTCCACTTCTTATAAAACTCAAATAAAATCACAGGAAAAAATCACCAGATTAAAAAAACCAATATAATAGATAATTTACGAAAATTATTTAGATCCAAAGACTTCTCTTATTTTTGAATAAAGTCTCACATGACTATTACTTTTAAGTTTCAACTTGTTCCCCCTTTTTGTCTCTGTCTCTTCGATCATACCTTTGGTAACCACCGCCTACCAGGGACGATGGAGGAAAAATCCATTTTATCAATCCATGCAGATAAATTGAAGGATTTATGTCTCTCCCCTTCATGATTTAAAAAAAGGGTGAACCAATATATAATGGTGAATCGAAAATTAAAGAATGAGTAAAAATAGGATCATGAATTATAGGGGTGTTCATAACCGAACCAAACCAATTAAAACTGTTCAAACCGATCCAAAAAACAAAAAACCAAAAAAACTGATAACCAAAAAAACTGAAAACCGCAAAAACCTATGTTTTGTTAATGGATCGGTTTGGTTTTTAGTTCCCATGTTCAAGATCGAACAAATCCAAACCAAACCGAAAGTATTTATTGATTTAAATTTTGACATACATAATTACCCATTTAACCGTATTTATAATGTTTTATTCCATGTATACCCAAATCTTTAGAGTAATGTGTTTAACCATTTCCAAGTTAGGAGACATATCTCATATGTCTTGTTTTCATTCAGAGAAAGTGAAACCCCCATTGTTCTGCTCCTTTGCCTCTTACTCAAAACAATATGTTTGTAACATTGGTTGATAATCAATTTAGATAGAGTTAATTATTAGATATTCTGCACTGGTAATGCAGCAGTGTTACAAATTACAGTCATCACTTAACAATCATAATATTAGTGCGTACTTAATTCATTTTTACAATATTGATGTTAGTGTTAAGCATGATATCTTGTCTCTGTAACTTTTACAATGCTTCTTGTTTTACGATTTTATTTTCTAGGCTTAATTGCATTTTTGCTCCCTTATCTTTCACCGTTGTGCGAAGTCTCTCCCTCATGTTTAAAAGGAGCAGATTTCCTCCCTCATGTTTAAATTTGTGCTACCGTTAACTTTCCATCCAATTATTAACGGGATTGCTATTTTCACCTCCTCCTTTTACTAACCACACCCCTCAATCAGAAATATAAAATAAATAAAAAAATAAATGAAATAAGTGAAAACAGAAAAAATATATATTTATATAAAAGAAAAAAAACCTTCATCACTCTTGCACATAATTTTTTCCATCCAATAATTTTTTTTTCCATCCAATAATTTTTTTTTTCCAGAAATCGTGTAAGTGGTGGAGATAGTAAAAAAGTGGGTAAAAATAGCAACCTCCGTTAGCTTTTAGACGGCTAACTAACGGAAGGGGCGAATCTTCACATTTTAATACATGAGGGAGAGAATTTGCTCCTTTCAAACATAGGGGGGTGACTTCGCACAACGGTGAAAGATGAGGGAGCAAAAGTGCAATTAAGCCTATTTTCTATTTCGTTATTTATTTCAAGATTTTTAGTTTCTTTGAAAAACTGAAATCCAATCCGAACTGATGAGTGTCTAAAATAGGAAATATTTATTTGTTTTCCAAAAAAATAGTACTGCCAAAAAATAGTAATGCTGAAAATTGAAAAAAATATTTATTTGATATACTCATATACAAATATTCATTTGCTGATTATACTCATTTCAAAACCAATATAATATTACTTAGACAATAATTAAAAAGAAATCAAATGTATTTTTGAAAAATAAAAAAAAAGCTGTAAAATAAAAAAATAAAAAATCTAATATACATTTTTAATCTAAATAATTATGATTATTAATTATTAGTATTTAATATATTAATAATTAAAAATCATGATAATTTTTGAAATTTTAAAAATAATATTTTGAAATAGACAATTAAGTCAATTAAATAGGATATGAGATGTTCATGTTGAAACAAAAAATGTTGGATGAATTTTTTTGTTTTGGAGGGAAAATGAATTACTTAGGAGGGGACATGTGGCATAGGTCTTCTAGAAGAAAACATTCTTTTCATATGTATATAGATATAGATTTTAAAACATATGCAATCAATTTTAGGATTGATGGTTATTAAAAATAGGAAAACATTTATAATTTATGTACAAACTTTATGATTTTGACCGAATTAACAATGGTTGTTTAAATTAAAAAAAAAACAATATTTTTTTTTAAATAGAAATTTTTTTAAATTATTTGAATGAATTTTTTTAATATACTTGTATTGCAAATCATCTTTTCTTTGGTATTATTTTAAAAGCTGTGTTTTATTTTTTTTGCAAATAAATAGTGTTAAACATGGGGTTGAACTTATAATTTTGCACTATTTATTTATACTGTTAAAACATCATGAGATTTTTATTTTAACAGCTGTGTTGTAGTTATTTTGCATAAAAAAGAAGCTGGGTTAAAATATATAGATTTGATGAAAAAAATTAATAAAAAAGAATCTGGGTTTTGTATGTTAGGCATGTGTTTCATTCCTAAAATATGTTTTTGAATCCGTATTGTTTAATAAAAAAATAAAAAAATTATTTCCAATCCGTATTGTTTAATTTTTTGAAGGTTAGGCATGTGTTTTGTAATTGTTTCTATTTTATGTTTATCAAAGAAAACTGAAAATTAAATTAGATAACAATAATTATGTGAGTCATGTGGTTTTATGTTGGAAAAAAAAGGAAGGTTTTTTTTTTCTTGGAGGGAAATTGGAAGAATTTGGGGGTGCCATGTGGCATAGGCTTCTAGAAGGAAACATTATTTTCATATATATATAGATTTCTGAAATCTAACGATCAAAATAAAATTGCTCACAATATCTTTTATCCATCAATGGAAAAAAAAAATGTGATGCCTAATCGAATATTTGATATAGATTTATGATCATGTCTAAGCCACAAAATTACTCTATCTGTTCCTTGTTATAAGCAACTTTTTATGAATTTTTTTTTTAAATATGAGTCACTTTCCAATAAATACTAAATATATTTTCTCAACTTTACTTTCATATTTAATATGAACCCGATGATTAAATTTTAAAAAATTTTAAGTTTTGAGATTTTTAATTTATGTTAAATTTAAAAAATTGGAGATGAAGTCTGATATCAAATAGCTAAAAAGTTATTTAACTATACAAGTTGAAGAAAATATATGCTATCATATTATAAAAATAATTATCAACTTAATTTGATTTCAATATATATGATCAGGTTTCCACACAAAAATTGGTCAGGTTAATAAAAAATTAAGAAAATAAATTGTACACTTATGTGGCTGGGAGCTAGTTTTGGGACTTTTGAAGTTGTTGGGTGGTTGGGGCTGTTTATTGGGGTTGTTTTGTTAGTTGTATCTTGTCCAATATAATGGTTACTCACCTCACCTTGAGGTTCCAAGCATGTTTTTTCAATAAATCATATCTTTTGTTGAAAAAAAATCAAGAAAATATTAAAATTTAAAATCTTTATTTTAAATTGAGTTTTTAAGGTCCACTAATGATATTTCAAATGATAAGAATTAAGAGATATTTGAGTTAGGTGGAGGAGATCAGGAATCAATTCCTAAAGTGTGCAATTTATCGTTCTAATTTTAAAAAAAAATTGAGTTCTCAGAATAAGAAATAGGTTATAAAAGTTTCAAAATTAAACCTCTCAAAACCACGGATTCAAAATAATTAATGTCTAGAAAGATTAAAAATAAGATTTACTTTTCAATTACTTACACAGTTACACACTTACACTAACACGCTGATTAATGTGATTTTTCCAGAGAGTTCTGAAACGAACAGTACTCTCCTTAAGTCCTTAACATTTTTTTAATTTTTTTTGGAAAATCCTCTTACCAAATCCAATCCCATTATTAGATAAGATTTCTTCTGTAATTAATATATAGGACGTTCATATCTAAACATTCCGTATATCATCACTTTTTTCCTATTTTTATTTTTAAAATCTCACGATCAAATATAATTGTTCAAGATATCTTTTATCATGTATGAAAAAAGAAAAGAAAAATAATCTGATGATCTCTCATTCGAAATTTGATGATAGCATAAGATTATGTCAAAGATACAGATCTATTTAAATCAATTAGTTACTTTCTCTCCAAGTATATCAATCCGTCATCCAAAATTAAAAAACCAGCTTCTTTATATAAGAGTTATTTCCCTAAGAAAACTTTGTACGGTGAATTTGAAGAAGACAAGCAAGAATGATTTCGGAAGGAGAATTAACCATGCCATGTTCAGAATCAAGTTCATACGTTTACGGTGTGAGAAGACTCTTCAATGATTATGAACAAGAGCAGCAGCGCCCGAAGCTCATGCCCCAGGATGAGTTTGAGTTCATCTTCAATGTTGTTTCGCGCTCGGTTGACTCAAACTCTGTGAGGTGCATCAAAACTTTGCTCCACCATCGTAATGAAGTTGGCTGCAAAATCTTCTCTCAGGAAGAGGAGGGTAGGAATTTTCTTCGGTCCAACTTATCCCACGAAGACTTTCCAAATGAATGGTGTGAGCAGATAATACAAAGTGTTGTGCCTCAAGTTCGTCAAATGTTCGAGTTGGATGAAAGCTCTGCCATTGCTAATGGGGAGAATGGAAATTCCAGTGATCCTCAATTATCTCGTGTTTTCAGTTTGCAATTGGACATTCTATTAGTGTGATTCAGATTGATTTCTACTTGTTTTATTTCACAACTTTTTTCCCCTAATTTCTTCGCTCATAAATCATAATAATGTTATAGATTTGTTAAGATTCATTCCATTATTAGTTTTCTTACTTTCGTTTTTGATATATCGGAAAGATAAACTGCTTTGACCTCCCAACTTAAACTCATATGTCTTATAAATCTTACAACTTGAGTTATCGTTCATAGACCATTAGTTTTCTTATTAATGGTTAAGATGTTTTTTTTTTATTTGACAAGCTTAACAAGTCACTCCATAGAAAACTGTTGGATAACCAATCTAGTCTACAAATGAAGGGAGATAAGAAGATGGATTGCAGACACTTTTTTAGTTTTTTTTTATCAGCCAAACAATTATATTTAGGAAAGGACTAGGTCTACTTCAAATCATGAGAAACAAGAGAAACTCAAATAGCAGAAAAATAAAGTAGGGGAAAGGAAAGAAAAATAGCCAAAGGCCAAAAACCTAGTCTAAGAAGCAGGGGAATAGCCACGAAGCAATCCTATTCCGGATTTCAAAAACGCTGTGTGTGCAAGACCCAGAGACAATAGCCAAGATCAACCATGATCCACAAAGATATTAATGCAGGGAACCGAAGCCAACTAAATTATAGCAATGACAGATATAATGATGGATGAGTTTGCCATTCATAGAAAGAGCATCCAAAATCTTTGAACTTTGACTTAATTGCACATTTGGTCCCCTACATATACTTTTCTCACGATTCTGATCCCCAACAAAAATCAATTGCATTACGTGTCCCCGACGAATACCTCCGTTTGCATAATTGGTTTTCCGTTCAAATTCCATCCAAAAACTAACAGAAAGCTGACGTGACATTTTTGAATGATATTTTAACTAAAAAAATTAATTTTTAAAATTAAATCAGGTTTCTCCCCTTGCAATGTTGGTCCCTCTCCCTCAACCACCACCCTCCTCCTTCATCCCCACCACCGCTCCTTCCTTTCAAATCTTCTTCATGATTTCTCTAGATCTATCATCACTTGTGTTAATTTTCTCGTGTATTCATTCTCTGTAGATCTATGTGATACTATTTTATACATCATCTTCATTTTATTTTGATTGCCTTCGATTCTTAGATAATACAGTTGCTATGTAAATTAATTTACTTATTTACATTTGCAATTTCTCTTCATTTCTCTGCATTTACGCACCTTCTCTATCGCATCTAAGGAGGAATCTCCTATTTTCCATTTTTTTGTGTGCGGAATTTACCTGGGGATTTTGCCGAGTCTTCCACAAAATGCCAAAGTGTATTTGTTACTCATTTGCATGATTGGGACCATATATTGGAGTTTTCATTGAAGAGTTTATACTTCACGTGATTGGAGCTGATGACAAAATGTAGTTTGCATTCGAAGATCTTGTTGACATGAATTGCGAGATGTTCTCGGGTTGGATTAAGCCCTGTCAATTCTATGGTATCGTAAATGCACAATTTTGCTTGTTGTCGAAAAAAAGATTTCAGAGTTGAAGTTTGTGTCGTGGGATTTTTTTTTTGATGGAGAATGATTCTGGAAATTAGTGGTTGTGGGTGATAGAAGAGGAAGAAGAGTGGTGGTTGAGGGGGAAGGACCAAAATTGTAATGGGAGAAACCTGATTCAATTTAAAAAATTAATTTTTTTAATTAAAATATTATTCAAGAATGCCACATCAGCTTTCTGTTAGTTTTTGGATGGAATCTAGACGGAAAACCAATTATGCAAACGGAGGTATTCGTCGGGAACGTTTAATGCAATTAATTTTTGTTGGGGACCGAAATCGTGAGAAAGGTATATGTGGGGGACCAAATGTACAATTAAGCCTTGAACTTTCTACGAAGCCAAACCCAAGACCTGAATTGCAAATGGTCAATGACTTTATCTATGTCAATATCACCTTCTTTAAATATACTTGCATTTCTATGAGACCAAATAGACCAAATAATAGAAATCCAAACGACTCATGTTCCCCTCCTTTGATTCTTTGACCAGCAAGAGAAGGTGTGTTGAAGGAAGTGATTCACATCATCTTTAGGTAGGACAATTGAAATACCCAACCATTTGTAACAGGCCATCCAAATATTCCACGCAAAAGGATTACGCTTCAGCAAAAATAAGTTGCTTCTGTGGGATTGAAAAACTAATCAGCAATTTAACATTTGGAAGGTTAGTTACTAGTAGGGACTCAGAATTTGGAATTGCCTTTTTACAACATGTATATAGCACAACAAGAACATGAGACAAGGGATTTAATTAGTATGAAGGGGATTAAGGGATTTAATTATAGTGTTAAGAAATAGTTAACATGTTTTAAAATTTAAATGAAATAGAAAAATTCAACTGAGCTCATTAATTGATTTGGCATACATACATGGACAAATTGGACCTCCAAACAACGTGTAAAACACAAGGACGAAAATCTTATTTAAGCCAAACAAGAATGACCCTTCTAAATTTTTAAAATCTTATATTTTTTGGCCGCCGTTTTTCAAACCCCTAATAAATGAACCGCTTCAAGTAAAAACTAGAGCCTCCTCAGTGTGAGTTTTGGAAGGGGTTTCAATAGAACTGCCGCAAATTGTCCGTGGCAAAATGCTGTTTTTCTTGTAGTATTGTACACTAACACACAAATTAATTTTTTACTCACAGAGAAATTCTGAAACAAATAGGCTCCTTAACATTTTAATTTTTTTCAAAAATCCGCTTACCAAATCCAATCTCATTAGATAAGATTTCTTCCGTAATAATATGTCTAATGTCCCATTGGCTTGTTTATTTTTTGGTACATCAGAAAAATAAATTGTACGCTCTAAGAATTGATTTATGTACCTCCCCCACCCAACTCACATATCTCTAACTTTTACCACTTGAACTATTATTTGAGGACTCATTAGCTTGTTTAAACTAATCGTTCAAACTTAAACATTCTACATCATCACTTTTTTATTCCTAATTCTTAATTTATATTTTGATTTCTGAAATCTCAAGATCAAAGATCAAAATAAAAAAATTCACCATATCCTTTATCCATGAATGGGAATAAAAAATCTGATGCCTAATTGAATATTTGATGATAGATTTATGATCACGTCAAAGATATACAAATCCATTAATTAGACTAATTAGTTACTTGCTATTGAAAAAAAAAATCTGAACTTAATTTGAGTTTTAAGATAAGATTATATTGTGTTTCAAAAAAGATAAGTTAAAACCACCGATTAAAACTTAAAAGTTAATCAAATAACATCTCTCGAAATTATTAATTAAAAAAATATTTCAACAACTTAAACTAAATCACAAGTCACAATTGTTTAATTTGTCTTTAAATAGATGTGTCTTTCCAGAGAAATTCTGAAACAAATTAAACAGGCTCATTTAATTTTTAATTTTTAGGAAAATCCTCTTACCAAATCCAATCCCATATATAATTATATAATATTTTGTTGTATTTTTAGTTCTGCAATCCCACACTCAAAATAAAATTGTTCACTAGCTTTTATCCATGGAAAAAATAAATCTAATGCCTACTCGAATCTTTGATGATAGATTTATGATCCCGTCAAAGATAGATTCATATAGACAGTTACTTGCTATCCAAGTATCCATCAGACCATCACCTAAAAATAAAATAAAATTCAGCTCCTTTATATAAGAGCTATTTCCCTAATTAAGAAAACTTTGCACGGAGAATTTTAAGAAGAAACAACACACAAGCAAGTACGATTTCAGAAGGAGAACTAGCCATGCCTTCTATACATTCTGCACAATCAGGTAAGCCATATATTAGTTGAACTCTATATATTTATCAAAAAAAATTCTTTTGTATTAATTCTAATATATTATATTTACTTACATATGCATCTTGATTACATGACATATTCAGAATCCAATTCAATTGAAGTGCTCTTATCCAGCTCGAATATAATTGACTCATCAATGGAGGAGAATACATGTGATTTAACAGTACCTTACGTTTATGACGTGAGTAGATTCTTCAATGGTTACGAACAAGAGCAGCAACGCCCAAAGCTCATGCCTACGGATAAGTTCAATTTCATCTTCAATGTTGTCTCACGCTCGGTCGACTCAAACTCTATGAGGTCCATCAAAACCTTACTCCACCATCGTAACGAAATTGGTTGCAGAATCTTCGTGCAAGCAGAGGAGGGTAAGAATTTTCTTCGGTCGAACTTAACCCACAAAGACTTTCCCAATGAATGGCGTGAGCAGATAATAAAAAGTGTTGGGCCTCAAGTTAAGCAAATGTTCGGGTTCGATGAGAGCTTTGTTGTTGCTGATGGAGATAATGGAAATTCCAGTGATCCTGATCAATCTCGCGTTTTCCGTTTGCAGTTGGAAATTCTATTAGTGTGATTCTGAGTTAGTATTATCTCGTGGATGCCACAACCATCTTTGACTTCATTGTATCATGTGTGGCAAACTCTATAGGGTTAATTAATTTCTACTTGTTTTAGTTCACAATTATTTTTTTCTAATGGATATATAACAGTGTTATGGATTTTTTTAGATTCATTCCTTTTGTTTTCTCAACGGTCAAGATGTTTTATTCTTTTTTTAATATTCGACCTTGAAATACAACTCCCGAAAGAGAGGTCTCATCAAAATCTTACGTTACTTTTACTAGTGTTTTTTTTTTCGTGCGTTGCACGGGGAATATGTATTATATTTGATACATTAATAATCATAGACGTGATTATGCGAGTTCGTTTTCAATTCTTATTTTTTAAATTTTAAGTTATTTATGTTTTATTTTTTTTAAAGTTGTTCCCAATATGTGTTCAGGGAACACGTGTCAATAGACTGATGCAATATCTTAGATAATTAGGGGAAACCTTTTAAAATTTTAATGGATTATAATCTCAGCACTACATATTTTATTTTTATATTGTAGATCATGAAAAAAAATAAAATGAGAAATCAGGGGATTCCTGTAAATATACAGTAATTTAGGCTTGAGACTTTTCCTAATTTAAAGAGATAATGAAAACTGTTTTAAGATTTGTTTTGAAAATAAATTTAGTAAGGTAAATCTTAGATAATTAGTGCAAATCTTTAAAAATTCGGTTTCAAGATAAAATAACACAACAGAAGAGAAGCTATGTAATGGAATGACACGTGTAATTTTTAAATGAGAATTAATCCTTAGAATGGCACGTGTAATTTTTTTTATGAGAATTAACTTGAGAAAAACACGTCACTAAATCAACCTGATAGAATTCTTATTTTCTAATATATATTGATATTGATATTGATTGATATTGATTGATTCCTCATGTAAGCAAAAATAAAATCTTATATTTTTTTTCGAAAAAGTAAAATTATATAGATGAGGAAATAGTCCGAAGATGTACAACCCTCCTAAAAAAGATCAAAACTAACCCAAACAAAATAGAAAAACCCCAAAAGCCAAAACACCTAAAGAGACCAAGAAACCCAAGGAGCCACTCCACCAACTCAATTCTCACCCTCATTTAAAGTAATCATTTCCTAAAATGCCCCATGTTTCGGTGTTTACCTCATGTATACACCCTCATTTGAGTCCCGAATGATAGCTCAAGTGGTAAGAGTTAGGGACACAAGGGTTGAAGGGTGAAGGACACAGGGTTCGAACCCTGAGGATGACTAATTTACTAACATTACTAACAACTAATATTTGCCTATCAAAAAAATGTATACACCCTCATTTAATGTAATAATTTATTGTTAAGTACAAATTATTATTATTTTTCTAAACCAAGTTCAAATTATTTGGTTACTCATAAGTTTAATTAAAAAATGAACTAATTTATTAATGGTTTGAATTTAATCATATAAAATAATTAAATTATCATTACCACTTGTTACTACTTAGTTAACATTATTTTTTATTTATTAGCATTAAATATCTAATTTTATGTTATGAGTTGCTATTACTTAAAATTATTTCTCTACTTATATAATTATTTATAATTTATAATTTGAATATAAAGTACTTTTGAAAAAATAATATTTTTAATAATATTTTCAAATTTTAATTATTTTTTATTTTTTTGTCACTTGTCACTACTAAGTTAAAACCAATTGGTTAAATATATAGTTTTTACTAGTAATTAGAATAGGCCCCTTCCTGAAAAAGTTAAAATAGGCTAATTAATTAATTAAACTAAATTTTAGTTAAACATATGCTCTCATTTATAAAAAAAAAACAAATTAAATTTAATGGTATAGACACGCTTTTAAAAAATTTGAAAAATTATATATTTTTTATTCAAATGAAATTTTGATATATTTTTCAATTAGAGAATCCAACATTGGGTCTGAGAATATATAATATTTTTATGTGATCAAGTGCTTGTGAAAGTGTGGGTGTTGGGTGTTATTGGAACTCATGTGGATGGGATTTGCATTCTTGGCCTTTGGAGCCTTATGAATATATTAACTTTTTGCTGGCAAAAAATAAATAAATCACGACCGTTAGATCTAATCATGAATAGTATAGATTAAAACATGCAGTCATGTGACTTTTTAAAAAGTGATATGACTTTTTTATGTTTTTTTAAGGCCAAAGAGAATATATATATATATATATACACTATTGAAGATAAGGACACAATGGGTGCCCCAACCCAAATACAAGTTAACACAAAGTGAGAGCAAGAGAACGGAAAAACAAAAGGAAGAGAAAGATAAAAAGCACGCATAGACCCGTGCCAAACCAAAGCAGCACGAAGCCATGACAACACGTCTAGCAAGCTAGGGAAAAAAAGAAAAGCAGAGCTGAAACAGTTCTGGGGAAGCTTCTCACATGCTAAGACTCAAAAGACCTCCACCTGCAACACAGCCCAACATAATTGAGGCTGGTACATGACTTTTTTCTGTGATTACATGACTATTACTTTGTTTTAATTTGGACCGTTCATGATTAGATTTAACGATCGTGATTTATTCTCATGTTCTCACACAAAAATATCATTCTCATAAGATACACACCCTTCAATCTTCTTTGGTTGTAGGAGGGAGGGGGAGAAAAAGGGATGATCGGTGGGCTCCAAATCTTTTTAAAGTCTCTCCAAATTGAGAAGATGTAGATGGAGCACTTATTTTGTCATTTTTTGCCTCTTGAGAAACTTTTTATTTAATATTAAGTTGGGTAAAATTGTCTTTAGTCACAATAAGTTCTCTCTTCACTTTCAATAAGATCAAATTACCTAAATTCAAAAATATAAACCATACTTTTTATCCATCGGAAAACCAACAAAAGACAACAAGGCTACGAAATAGACAAAGAATCCTTAAACAACAATGTCCTGAGCTCCTCATTGGGCCTACCCACAATATGAATGGCAGGGGTTGTGAGCTCCCTTCTTCGCTAGCCAATCCACTGCACAGTTACCATCCTGCAGGATCCAACTCAAGCTCAGCCTCTAGCTGCGCGATAACAGTTCCAAGATTTGCCTCAACACCGAGGCCTCCACATGCCGATTCACACCCTCCATGTCTTGAAGGACTTCAACCAAGTTCCTGCAGTCACATTCACACAACAAATTACAGTAACCCTAACTCCAAGCAAGCTCCAGCCCGTCTCGTAACGTTGTCGCCTTAGCCAAGCAAGGGGACCCCCCCCCCCCACCGCATAACTGACGAAGCCAAATCCACCCCTCATGTTGTTTACGCCCTCTTGATAACTCCCATCATTGTTTAGCTTGATAAAAGCATGCGGAGGAGCTCGCCAACCAAAATCAATCACCATAAACCTCAGTCTGACAGATTCGGACGAAGTCCTCATGATCATGCTTTGATTTGATGGATTGACATTTGCAAGGTCTAGGGATTCTCATCAAAGATTCTACTATTTTGCCAGCACAACCGCGGTGAAATGGAGCCCATGCGCACTCTGGGCTTGCGTGTTATCGAACCCGTTATTTATAAAATCTACTATATTTTTCACCTTTTTCTCTTTACTCATCTTCACTGTTTTAAAGAAAACATAAAATTGTTGGACTGTTTGATCCCATCAGGTATGATTTTTTTTTTTTGGGACATCGAAAAGATAAATTGCGCCCGCCAAGAATCGAATCCTGAACCTCCCCCTACCCAACCCATATATCTCCAAGCTCCCACCACTTGAGGTATGATTTATCTTTTGTTATCGGTGATTAGGACATTCAAATTTGAAAATTCCATCGTCATATCTTTCCATTATTATTTTTACTAGTGTTTTTTACCCTCGCGTTGCACGGAGAATTTGTCTATTGTATTTGAAACATCAATCAATATTTTAAATTATAAAAAATTTAAGATACTAAGAATGTAAGAACAATCATAATAAAGATGTAGATATTTAAAGAGCTTAAATTAAGACACTCAATTCTACTGCTTTGTAAGCACATACTAAATTAACTAATATAAAGTGACCAAAAAGATAAACTATCATTAAAATTTATTTTGGCTTTCAGATGTTGCATAGAAATTATATCAAAACTTATTTCTCTATGCTTGTTCCCTTCGTGTGAACTTTTAATTCTTTAAACATAAATAAATATAAATTATATATGTACTAATGTTTTCTAATCTCCGCAAAAAAAATTATCATCAAATTGAGAGTTGCCCAAAAATAAAAACATGATATTGTGTTGTCTAGTATAGAAATTATATCAAAACTTATTTCAATATTAAATTTTTCATGCTTGTTCCCCTTGTATAAACTTTTAATTCTTTAAACATAAATAAATATAAATTATATCTGTACTAATATTTTCTAATCTCCGCACAAATATTTTTATCATCAAATTATCAAACAGTTAATTATATTTACATCTAAAGTTGGTTTTAAAAACTAAAAAAAGTATTGAAATGATATTAAAATTAATTTTTATGTTATTTTTAACATGGAATTATTTGTATGCGAATATATTAATAGCTCTCTAGTCGTCGTACGACACATAATTTTAAATGTTACACTTAGATTAGTTTATGAAGCATAAGCCATAAATTGCACACATGGAAATGAAGAGAGATTTTCCATGACATAATTCACTTTCAAGCAGTGGCGGGGGCACAGGGGTGACTTGTCAATGCTTAGTCACCCGTGAATTTTAGGAATGTCTCAAGAAAAAAAAAATTGAAGCAGTGTGAGACTTGAGAAGGAGAGGAGGGAGGGGAAGGTTGAGCTGAGAGGAATGAGTGATCTCTATGTTGTTTGCGTTTCTCTTTCAGATTCAGTAAACATTATTTTCAACCTCTGTGTTATCCACTAACAATTGAAATTAGAAATAGATATTAGGGTTTTGTTACATATGAGACTTTTTTATTAGACGTGAAAGCTACTGGGCTGCACTTTTTTTGACATTAGAGTTGCACCTCTTTCCAACATAGTAATAAAAAATATAAAAGAATAGTTTTAACTTATACGAAGCATTTGATAGCATTTTTTTGTGTTAATTTTTAAACAATCCTCTAAAACTATTTGAAATCAATTTGAACCTGTGATATTTAAGGTAAATATAAATTTAACTTCTCAGTTAAAATTTGGTAATTATTTAATATCAATTTTTGTAATCTACTATATAGTTTTTTAAAATGATATATTTAATTTATAGCGGCTATACCGGTCAGACCACAATTCAACTACGATTGATCTAATGAACGGTGAACGAATTCTCTCACCAATTTGATCAACGGTCCAGTTTTAATAACCTTGTTAATCGGTCTGATTATATGAGATTAAATTTGTAGTTCTTGTGTTTTGCTTGTAAAAAAAGTTATAAAAATTATGCACACCAACTGTTTAGTTTGTAAAATGTCCCCTTTAAGTTTTGGCCTTCAACAAAGGAGTTTTTTCTTAGGTTGGGCTGCTACTTCATTCTTGTTTTGTTTATATTTTTTTTTGCACATTCTTTAGTTGATAAAAATTAAAATTTTCTTACAAATTAAGATTTGTTATGGAAATAAATTTTAGGCGAAGAAAAAGTTTATTTTTAGAGTATTAATTAAATTTTATGTTATTTTTATTGAATTTTCGGATTTTTATTTAATCAAGGATTTTAAGATAAATTAAGATAAAATCAAGAAATAAACAACCTAAATCCTAATCAAATCTAAAATTCAAAAAGATAATAAATAAAGATAGATAAAAACTACAAAAATCCAGCAAATCACAATAAAAACTCATAAAATCCTGAATTAATTAAAAATCCGAAAATTCAACAAAAATACCATAAAAATTAATTAATACTCTAAAAATAAATAATAAGATAAATTAAGATAAAATCATGAAATAAACAACCTAAATCCTAATCAAATCTAAAATTTAAAAAGGTATTAAATAAATATAGATAAAAACTATCAAAATCTTGCAAATCACAATAAAAACTCATAAAATCCTGAATTAATTAAAAATCCGAAAATTCAATAAAAATACCATAAAATTAATTAATACTCTAAAAATATATCAAAAATAAATTAAGATAAAATCAAGAAATAAACAACATAAATTCTAATCAAATCTAAAATTTAAAAATGTATTTTTTTATGAGAATTAACCTGAGAATGACATGTCATAAAATCCTGAATTAATTAAAAATCCGAAAATTCAATAAAAATACCATAAAATTAATTAATACTCTAAAAATAAATCAAAAATAAATTAAGATAAAATCAAGAAATAAACAACCTAAATCCTAATCAAATCTAAAATTTAAAAATGTATTTTTTTATGAGAATGAACGTAAGAATGACACGTCACTAAGAATTAACGTGAGAATGACACGTCACTAAATCAGCCTGATGAGAGTTCTTCTTTTCTAATATATATATATATATATTGATATATTGATATTGATATTGATATTGATATTGATGATTGATGATATTGATATATATAATTTTAAGCCTCCCGATCAATATGATCACGTCTAAATAGTTTTGTTTTTTTGGTATAAATTTGAAGTAATTAGTTACTTTCTCTCCAAGTATCCATCACCTAAAAAAAATAATTCACCTTCTTTATATTAGCGCTGTTCCCCTAAAGAAGAGTTTGCACGGAGAAACTAAAGGCAACCAAGTTTGATTTCAGGAAAAAGAGAATCAACCATGTCTTCTGTATTTTCTGCACAATCAGGTAATGTTCATTCCATTCTTCTTTATGATTTATTTACTTTTATCTTCAATTCCTCGCTTTTTTTTGTTCCAATTAGGTTTTCTTCCTAGTTTCGGATGTTTTAATACTAGTATTTTGTTTGTTCCAATTAATTAGGTTTTCCTAGTATGGCTATGATGTTAGGTCTTCTTCCAAGTCTTCTCTTGGTTTTGTGTTACTCTTCCTCTTGTGGATGTTTTATACTAGTATTTTATTACTGAATTCATTCTTGTTAGAGAGTTTTTTGGCAGAGACTATGGCTTTAAGATAGGCAATGATTCTTTCCCATGAACTCGGATGTAGATGTACGTAGCAATGTGCTATATGAGACAGATAAGATGATTCTCTATAATTGCAAGTTGAACTACTCTTACCTTTCCTCAATATAATTGTCCAAGGACTCTTCATTGTTAGCTGCTGATTCTATTCATGTTTTTGATGTAAACTCCTTTTCATTATTAATATAAGGAACCATAATTTTGCAGATGATGATAAGGATTATCGCACATCATTAGAGAAAGCGAGAAGATTAGCTCTTAAAAGGAATGGGGAAGAAGTGGCATATGGTCCTCAAGCTGTTGCTTTACTTGCCACCTCAAATCACAATAATCAGTCTATAGATTATCAAAACAATATAGGTGGAGATTCACAAAAAAACAAGGTGGTCTTCACAGAGTTGGAAGAATTTGTCTTGGGTCTCTACATTGATCAAGAAGCATGTAAGCCAGAAGGTGAAGATGTTTTGATGCATGATGAAGAAGAAAAGATTGCTGAGGCTGCAGGTGGATGGACTGAAGTTAAGAAAACTAGTGAAGATGAACAACTACCCAATTCAAAAGATAAGGAGGAGATTGTTCCAGATAAAACTAT
Organism: Lotus japonicus; assembly: GCF_012489685.1. Classification (NCBI taxonomy): domain Eukaryota; kingdom Viridiplantae; phylum Streptophyta; class Magnoliopsida; order Fabales; family Fabaceae; genus Lotus; species Lotus japonicus. The sequence goes on from NC_080046.1 coordinate 4,578,520, forward strand.
CCGTGAAATTGCTCTCGGAAAAGGATTGGCACGTGCGATGAAACTGCTAAAAGATCAACAAACACTTAGAGAGAGCCTTGAGTGGGGTGGCAGGAACATGGATAAGAAGAAAAGCAAATTGGTTGGTATGGTAGATGATGAAACACATAGATATAAAAAGGATATTGGCATTGAGAGGAGAGATGAGTTTGGCAGAATTTTGACTCCTAAGGAAGCCTTTCGGTTGATTTCACATAGGTTCCATGGTAAAGGACCTGGCATACGGAAGAAGGAAAAGCGTATGAATCAATATAAGAAAGAATTGAAGATGAAGCAGATGAAGAGTTCAGATACACTTTCACTCTATGTGGACACAATGAAGGAAGCTAAGACACCCTATATTGTTCTTAGTCGACACCCTGAACCATCAAATCCCAGATACCCCAAAAAAGGTTAAATTTCTTTCTAGGTCTTTTAATTGTAAGCTATAAGTGTGACCCTTACACTACTGCATTTGAAGCTTTTAAGTTTTAACAACATTTCACAGTTTATATTTACTAAAATGTTAGGAAGTGAAGCTAATAATGCACTGTGGTAAATTTGTGCGCATAGCTACCTATTCACTTGTTAACAATTTCTTTAACTTACTTGTGCTTCAATTTTGAACTCGCACTAACATTCTTCTTCCATTCTCATGCTCATGTACTAGTCCTCCGATTCTCGATTCACCCTCTCGCATCACCCTCGCTTGTGCCACACTCGCTCCCGCTCACAGCCTCGTGTTGCATATTGCCTTCTATTTTCTCTAATGGCATCTCATATCCCATTTTCTTCTCCCTAATCGCAAAATGCTGAAGCTCTTTGCAGGTTTTGTGTAAAATCTTTGCAGAATTTCATTTCAATTTGTTCTCCCTACTTGCTAATTAGTAAAGCTCTTTGCATGCTTCATCATTCTGATCTTTCATTAAGTGTTGGTAGCTTCATATGATTGCAATGCAGGCAGAAGCTTTGCGATAGTAGATCTTAACCAATTGTTCGAATTTCTTCAATCATGTGGATCTTCTCTAGGGCGGTTAAGATGTCAACCTAGAGTCAAGTGGTATCAACAGATACCACTTGAAGGTTAGACCACAAGAACACAACAAGGGGGTTAGATTGTGCCCATATAATTCGATCGTGATTGCCTAGATTCTGCTGGACTTCATAATTGATTTACTTCAGTTAAGCGTGTAGTCCAAAGACATGTTGTACAGATTTTATAGGAAATCTTAGCTTTACAAGGGCCTTCTAATCCTTCAGCGGGGACGGATGGGATTCCCTGGTGAGGAATGCACATAACCAGCTCTGCCTATATGCTCACGGCAGGATTTACCAATACCCCAGGCGTTTGGAAGAAAATTTGGTGTGCTAAAGTGCCTGAAAAAAAAATCAGATTTTGCTTACACCTTGTTGCGAAGGAAGCGCTTCCAACGAATTTGAAGCGACATTATAATCACCTCATCCTGACTTCTCACTGTCCTAGATATGATGCAGATATAGAAGATGTCCACCATCTCTTCCGTGCTTGCCCAGATTCTCGAAGACTTCAGTATTATTTTTCAGCAATCCTTCCCCCCTTTGCATGCACTATGTTCTGTTTCATAACTGGTCATCGGGCTGCTCTCCAACCAGCACAATGTATTTTCTATTGGTGTGCTTTGGTGGACGTGGCGTTGGAGGAATGAGCATGTGTTTAGCTCGCAACCTTGGGATATTAATTTGGTTCTCCGTCGAGTGCTTTTTGATACAACGAACTGGATTAAGTGGTCGTCTACATAAACGTTGCTGCATAATCTTGTGGATGTGACAATGGTTCCTCGTTGCTTACTGTTATAGGATCACAGATTGAATAGAATGAAAATTCTAAATACTTTAGTATTAAGAAAAGCCAGAATAAGTATAACTCTGATATAGGAAGCCAGAGAAGCCTTCATGCTTTTCATCAAAATGGTTTTCCTAATATATAGCACTTATGTACATATAAGTTCGTCCTCCTAAACACCATAATTAATATTTCTATAACAAGTATAATTTAAGAATAAATAAAAAGTATAATTCATTTTGTTTCGTCCAGTATCTAAACAGTACAGTGGTAGTATCTAAACAGTACAGTGGTAAATTTGTTTCACACTATCATAAAATGTAACAATGGAAATGTATTTTTATCCTGTTCCATCCCATTTCGTTCTGTTCCACTCTAGTAAGTTCCACCAATCCAATCATAGCCTTAGATTCAGAACATAAAGGACCATCCATAGACAGAAGCAACTACCAGTTATATGTTATCAATAAACCCAGCATGTATGAGCTGAACAAAGTTCATCATATGAAAGGGGAAGATAGATACATCCACAAGAAAACAATGCACCCGTGAATGGCCTCATTTGAAAAAATTCCGGACACCATCAAAGAGTTTGAAGGCCCTTAGTTCACCATCCCTCATATCCCTCAGTTGTCTTCGCAATATCTGCAATTATTATTAAAAAGCAGTGAATTATATAGATAAACAGATATATTACATTGTCAATTTGTAAGAGACTAGTTGTATGTCATTTTTCTTGTGTGACAGGAAAATTGTACAAAAAAAGCACCAACCTAAATTGGGGGTTTATAATTTCATCATTTGATTCCAATTCTTCATTTTCTGGGACGATTGTACACCATACATGCTTGACAACATTCAAGTGCATATATACCAATCATAGTTAACTATACTAAATTCACTCCAAGGCCAGTGTTATGGGATGGAATTACTCGTGCTCATGGAATTTATGTTTATTTGGAAAGTGAAAAAGTGATATTTGTAGTTTGTACATCAATCAAGCTGTGAGTGACTTGAGAAAGAAGTAAGAAGCAGATCAACAAAGAAGCTACGGCCAAGATCTATGCTGCTGCTATGGAATCAAGATCAGCACTAGGAAATGAACTTTAAATATATGCGTAAATTAAATAACGTGCTTTATAATCTTACATATTGAGCACGGTATAATATCCTTCGTTCGCTGGTACACAAGTCCACAGCTAGCTGCTTTAGAAAGAGTCTTCGATTGAGTTGTTTTGGAGAGGTCACATCCAAATCCAGTGATCCACTTGCCTGCAAAAATCATATAAATGCATCATTCATGATAACTGTGATTACCATGCAGGTCAAAGGGTAGGATTATCTCATTTGAAGCTAACAACTAGATAACTCAGTTTTTCAAAACCATAGCTATTGTAAAGGTGAACTGAAAAGGGATGAAATTTTGTATCGAAATTTTTCCTTGCCTGTAAGAACTTGTTGTATTTTGATATACTGGATTCACAGCTATCTAGTATGAATTGCAATGCTTGCTCCTCTATTTCAGGATATTTGAAGTCCTTAGTGGAAGTAATTTTATTCGATGCTGCAGCAGCCATCTGGAAAGAGAACCATTCATAGGGTTATACAACACCCAGAGAGTAATTTGCAAATATAGTAAGAATCAGACCTTCTCAAATTGTCCTCTCATGCTTGAAGGGCTAACAGCTAAGTAAGCATAAGCCATTAACTCCAATGGCCAACCAGTAATTCGGATAGGAAAACACTGAGATCTGATAAAGACAGGGCATTGAAGTTATTTTCAAGTTCAACTAAAAGTACACATCGCAATGATATCTTGAAGGAAAATCCGACCAAAAGGAAATAATGATCTTTTCTTCCTGAAGATTAAAATCTTAAATCAACCAGGAGGGAAGTTAAGTGACAATTGGCTATGGACTCATGGCTATTATGATAATTGAAACTGTATCAGTTAAAATAGAAGTTGGATTAAAATTTGTTGGACCAATAAGTTTCAAGTAAATATAATTATTTTGAAGCATGGAAAGTTGTGAAGGTAGTAACATTCTGTTATCTGTTTTTCAAAGCTTGGAAATTGATATTTTGGAAATATATCAGGCTATCAGCATTGTTCTGCACTTCTAGATGAAACTACTGTGATCTAACATACAGGTACACCGTTTGTAACTTATTGAGTTTGTTTATAATTATGTGTAACTTATTACTAAAAGTCTAAAACACGCAACCATATCACATACTTCTCAATCCTCTTCTCTAGCATAAAAGTGACACTGCTGGTGACAAATTACAAGGCTCTATTTTACATAGTTACTAACTAAGTTCAATAAGTTAGGAACCATACACCAGTACACCACCTCTTAACTAGGAATGCTTCTGAATTTTGTTTTTATCAGAACTAAATGTGAGGAACTTCATCCATATATGTATAGGTAAAATTATGAAATTTTGGGTACTCACCCTGATAACCCATACTTCTTCAGCAGTTCTAACTTCTCCTTGTAGGACCCATCAGATTTCTTGAGTGATAGTGACAACTCAACTGAATCACTAGGATTAGCACCCTCCCTTGTAACAAATCCATATGATAACAGAAGCTCCCCATTAGATTTTTTCCCATATGAAATAAAAACCTGTGTAATTTGATGCAAGTAATCAATTGTGATATCTGGATTTAAATCAAATGACTATGACGAGGCCTAAGTGGTGAAGACTGAAGAATAATACCATCAAACACAGCTCCAATTAATTAACATTTTATTTTTGAGGAAAACTTTAAAACGGTAGAGACATAGTTGTTTTACTCTTGCATATACAATGCATTTTGGCAGGCACAAGGAATCTGCATATCATTTTCTTAGGCCCTTGTTTGTTTTCTCTTCAGTTAGTCTAACAAATTCCAATCCATCAACTTATGTTTACCTGCTCACCTGGTTGATAGGGCCGATCTGTCGTAAAGACAATCCCCTTTGACTGTTTATCATAATCTAAAAATGTCTCCACCTATACCATTGAAAGCATGTTAGAATTAAAATAACTGAGGAAAAACATGGAGGAATCTTGTTTGGAAGAGAACATACATCACAACTATGATTCAGCATATCTGCCCAAGGAACCAAGGCAACCTTTCCATCCATTGAGGGCAAACGAACCTACATGGTAAAAAGATTATGAATTATATGTCCCGCCAGACTGCCATTTGTCTTAAATATGAAACAACAAAACGAAGTCTCATTGAATTAATTGATTGAAATGCCTACAGACACGAAGACAGAAAAACAAGAAAGATATTTTTCTATGAACCAAACATCGCAAATACAACTATTTACTCTCCCCTAAATTAGTGTTGAAATGTTGCGATTTTGAGAACTATGTTTTCTCAGACATGACACATTTCATCATTTGTTTAGTTTTGGACCTTAACTTTCTTTCAATATCAGCTCTGTTATGAATTCATATGTCATTACAAAGACAAGATGGAAATCCTTAGTAGCTAGACTTGTGTTTAACAGAAGAGGCGGCAACATAATTTTGTTTCATTTTATCTACCACATTGACTCACCATGCGAGAGAAAAGAATGCCGAATGACCACTTGAAAGACTCCATGTTGAACACCTGAAAGTTACAAGTAACCGATTTAGATCATAATCACCTGACTGAAACAAGATGCTTAAAATGCAATAATATGTCAATGCAAATATTTACAAAAGAAAATGACAAATAATATCTTGTTAGGAACTTTCAAAGCCATACTATGTATTGAAACCAATTGTCGCCAACATAATCAGGAAGAACCAAATTTAGAAATTAAAACAAAAGAACATGTAGTCCTACTACATGTCTGTGGCAATTCACTTTTCGTTTCTTTCTTCAAAAGTCTGGTTTTCATGAACTATTAACTTCATCCTGTACTCAATGGGAGGAATTTACCTCTTCAGGGAATAAATCAGTGTATTTGGAAAATATTCTGAGCCTCAAATCATTGTATCTGGTGATGAAATGGGAAGTGTGTTAATTATAGCAAGAGACAGGATTATTCAATCAAGAAAGCTCATTAGATTGAGGCTATATACCAAAAAGAGAAATGAACAGACAATAAATCCCTGAAGAAATATAAGGTAGAAACAATTGGTCCATACGTTCCAATGACATTATTAATCCTCTCAATTGCTCTCTCCCTAATCGGAGAAGCTTCCAAGTAGCGATCCAGTTCTTCTTGTGACCTGAAACGACAGAAGTGAATATGAGTAGACCCTAAAAGTTTTTATGGAAATAATCGATTGGGATATTCTGATTGAGGCCAAAATTAAGACAGGAAGAAAATAAAGGGGGAAAAATTAAGAAATCAGAAATCCAGAAGAATAATGCATAAATACTAAATACATGTCATGTTCTAGCTTCAAAATGAAATTATACTTTTAGAAGCCTTGTAATGCATAAATATTAAATACATGTCATGTTCTAATTTTATCTTTCACTTGTAGTAAGATAGCATATCAATCCCTAACTGCGATTCCCATCAATATTCATTTCTCTCATCCTTCTCAGACAATCTCTTACTAGACAATCTCTAAGAACAATTCTTTTACCAGTATAGAAGTGAGTAAGGTTGACGAGGCAAAGCTGATATATAATTTGACCATCTTGAAGATTTCATGAGGCTAGCTTCACTAATGAGGTAAGTTGCAAGCAGTGGCCAATCTGGCACTGAATTCTTTTTCAAAACTTCACCAGCTTCTAGGCAGCTCCACTCCTGACAACCAGAAAACATACAACACAATCCAAACAGAACCATAAAACACCAGACAAAAAAGTAACAAATACAAAATACAAATCAAGTTTGATGGTTCTTATCAAATTTTTGTGTGGACTGAATAATGTAATGCTGTTGACACAGACAGTACAGTAGATAACTACATATATAATTGACAGGCAATAAGCAAATTTCTTAAAGATATATTTTGAAGGAAAACACAAGGGAGTATAAATATTTTACTTCTACTAAATATTGTATAGTTAAATGAACTTTTAGAATGAAATCAATCGGTGTATGTTTGTATTTACGTTCAAATTTGCCAAAAGCACATTCACTCTAATGACACAAATACAAGAGACATGGATTGGCAAAAAGTACATTCAAACTGCATTGGAATGTGCGCTCAACACGTCCTTATGATAGGATATAGCAGAACTTAATACCCTTATGTTTTGTTCAACTTTTAAGCATATGTAAAGGAACTTTCTTGGATTGAATAACCAGTGGTGTTTAATGAACAGACTTTCATTTCAATGCATATAAAATGTCGCGTTCATTTCTAGAATTCTTTGGAACGCGTACCAACATCTATTCGCACTTATGACCAAAACAACATTTGGTACCTCACGACTTCCAATGCACATTCACCCAGGAGAATGAGTGTCTGTTTGGTTTTCAGTTTGAAAGTACTTTCACCCAACGGAGGTCCAAAGCCTCTTTCAAGTTTGGTGCATTGGAACGTGTAATCTCGAATTCCATTGCCTCAAACGGACTTCCAAACTGAAAACCAAACATAGGCTGAACTTGTTGGATTGGGCGAACGTGCTTTCACATTCACCCGATAGAAATCCAAACAGAGCTATTTGTACTTATGCTTTTTTTCTTCTTTTGATAGAAAATGTTAGTTATTAGTAATGTTAGTAAATTAGTCCTCTCAGGTTCGAACCTAAGACTTTTCACCCTTCATCTCACCCAACAATTATGTCCCTAGCTCTTACCACTTGAGCTATCCTTCAGGGATATTTTTACTTATGCTAACAGATATATCTAAACATGGCTTAGATGGTGGCAATTCCAACATACTTTTCACTTAATATATTCCAATCTCACCTGTCTATTTTATATTTTTATTTATTTATGGTTTGAATCAACCTATGTTAAGACAAAGGAAGAAGAAAGAAAGGCTTACAGAATCAGCAGTAATGACAAGTGAGGGAGGCACAAAGAGAAGCTTCTCCCCTTTCCTAACATTCTTCAATGCAACAAGTCCTCTCTCTCCCACATCCACTTTTTCTATACCCATCTTCTGCGGTGGAAGCCCTGACTGCGACAACCATTTCTGCAGAGCTGAAGCGTTCTCTACTGAATCCATATCACAACCCCAAGGAATGGCTGAGGTTCGGCTTCGTGTGGCACCATCTGTGCTTGCAGAGACTGAACATTGAACTTGGTGCTTGCGTGACACGGTGAGGTGACGGTGGCCTAGATGGGTTTTGTGAATTGTTGGAGTGAAGCTAGGAAGAAGAGTGGTGGTGTACATGATCCTTGAAGCTTCGACCATGGCTGTGAACGAATGCAGTGCACCTTATCTGATGAAACTTGATAGAACCGTTGCTATAGAGAAGGTGCTGCTTTGAGTAGTGGTAGAATCACCACGTGGTCCCAATCCCAATCCCAACATCATTATTTACTCATCAATATTTATTTTTTTCATTCACTTTATTTTTATTTTTATTTCCATTCACTTTATTTATTTATTTTTATCTATTCTCTTTGTTTTTTTACCGCAAAAAGAAATTTTATTTAATGAGGAAGCACATGAGAACAACTATTTCATACCTATAGCTGAAGTGGTAGGAGCTGGGAGACATATACATTGGGTAGGGGGAGGTCCGAGGATCGAATCCCGGCGGGCGCAATTTATTTTTTCGATGTACCAACAAAGTAGGTAAATAACATAACAAAATCCACTCAACACAAGCAATTAGAGCCCACCTCTTGAAAGACGATTTATTAGGCATGATTGTATAAGCGTATACAATACATTTATGTTTATCCATCAATCCATTCTTATACGTTAAAATAATGGTTAATTTAATCCAGCCTACAGAGATGAAAATATGTCTGATAAGATTATGACATATAACCTACTTTAAAATATATAATGCACTACCACTACCACCGCAACCACCACGCTCCACCATCCCCGCCTCCACCACCACTCTTCACCACTATCACCACCGCTTTCATCATCGCTGCCACCACAACCACCACCATCCTTCGCCACCTGAACTACCACCCTCCACTTCCACCATCGACGCCACCACTAGTAATGCCATGCCATCATCACTTTACACCACCACCACCACCCTTCACCAATGCCACTACCACCCCCACCCTATCACATTCTTTAACAGTATTTTTTTTTCGATCTCTTCCAATTTTCGTAACACTTTTAGAAATAAATTCTTTTCGAATTTTCTCAATATTTTTTAAAAATACAGATGTCATTAATCTCCCGATTAATGTCTTTGGAGAAAAATAGGAGAACAAAGAAGAAGAAAAAAAGTTGTTAGTGAAAGAAATGTATTTTCAACGACAATAAATATAGTTTATATTATAATGATATTTTTACTATAATTTGGTTAAAATTTGATACTTTTTCCGTTCTAAAAAGTTTGTAATTTTAGGTATGATTTCAATATCCCAAGTAGTTTGTTGTTTTAGAATGTCAATGCATTTTTCCCCTTCTTTTTTTTCCACATATTCCCCCATTTAATACATTTTTTTCTCACTTATCACCTTTCATATTAACTAACCACAACTCTTCTATATTAATTACCTTCTTCTTTATCTAAGTATAATTTAATAGTTGCATGTCATTATAGTAAAGTTAAATAAGGGTAATCTACTCAAATTATACTATCAATAACTAATTTCTTACTCTTTGTACCACAATCTTAAATTACAAACTTTCTGAAACGGAAGGAGTACTCCCTCCGTTCCTATTTAACTATACACTATTTCTAGCTGAACTTTGAACTTTGTTTCTAATTATCTACCACTTTATAAAGTTCAAGAGAGCATTAATTATACTTTACCAATTGTACCCTTCATTTATTGGTGGTAGAAAAATTGAAAAGTTAGAATCAATAATAGAGATAAAATGTATAATAGGAAGTTAGATTGTAATTTTAATAAAATAATAACATTAATTACTATTTCTTGCAACAACTTTAAAGTGTGAGTTAAATAGGAACAGATGGAGATGGAGTAATTTTTATCACGTAATGTGTGAACTATTTATGTTGATAAATTCGTGTTTTTCAGCATTACCCCGATTGAATAGTAGTTTGACTTGAAAGTTGAAACTTTGAAAAGGAAAAAAAATGTTTAAGACAATGCTATCCATTCTTATTTCTTAGTCTTACAGTGACACAAGAATAGCCATACTTGCATAAGCTAGCAGCTGCAATATTCCATTCTTCACTTCGATTATGTTGCTAGCTAAACCCAACCTCATCTCTTGCAACTTCCCCACTCTCAATTCCAGAACCTCACTGCATCCCCACAACCCAAAACTGACCAGAGTTTCACTTTCACCACCAATACCCTCACCCTCACCCTCACGATGTTGCTTCAAAGTACCTCTTCATGCCAAAACCAATTCCAATGCCCCATTTCCAGCATCAAGGAAAATGGGTCTTCTCCATGTTTGTCACACTTCCAAGAAAGAAACTGATATTGAGACCACGCAGGGAAGAGACTGGACAACCTCAATTTTGCTCTTTTTCTTATGGGCTGCTCTTATGTACTATGTTTTCTTTCTCTCCCCAGACCAGACCCCGGTATGTTGGTTTAGAACATCAGCAAAAATTTCATTCTGTTTCAATGATTAGTAGAATTACATTTAGTAATCTTAGCTTTATAGTTTATTATTATTAAGTTTGTGAAAATGAATTTCAAAGTTTAAAAGAATGATTTTTGTTTGGATACTAAGATAGAATTACTTTTGAGCTGTAAATGTAAATATATTTTGCGGGTCTCACGCTTAGGCTGCAGTTGGAAAACTGATTTATGCAAGCTTACTATGAAAACAACTTATGACCTATCTATAAGATGTATTGAGTTTATTTTCACAAGCGACTCAGATTAGTTTACGAATAAGCGGTTATATCTACCTATGAATTAGGCTGAGTTTATTTAAATAAGGTTCACAAACTAATTATGAATAAACGCTTATGTGTGAAGCACTTATTGCCAAAAGTGATTAATTGAGAGGTTTACCCAAAATTCCAAATGCACTCTTAGAATGTTGTAAAGTCACTCTAAGTGGTGCTATCATTTTGTTCTACAAAATTTTGACACTGATCATTATTGAGCCACTAATACCCTTATCTTGAAAATTATTTACCAGCCCAAAAAAAGAATGAAAAATCGAATACATTATTTGACTAGACTGTTTTATGCTAGAGTAGCATCTTCAAGGATTCATCAAAGTCAAAATTTGGCCCTCTTATGAGAGCATCAAAGTGGCCTTTACCGTTTTTATCTCCCACCTGGTTTTGTTTTTCCTTTCCTTTTGTTTTGATCAGTGAGACTAATTTTTTGTTCAGACAAGGGACTTGTATTTCTTGAAAAAGCTCCTGAATCTGAAAGGAGATGATGGTTTCAGAATGAATGAAGTGCTTGTGTCAATGTGGTACATAATGGGCTTGTGGCCACTGGCGTATAGCATGCTGCTACTTCCTACAGGAAGGAGGTACTTCTCTCTTATATGAATATTTCTCCTAACCATAGATTAATGTGGGACACTGTCAAGGATCGACTTACCTAAAAGCTGTATCCAGATGGAGGTGCATGAATGGTTTCATATCTACACCTTTGCCATGCATTTAAATTACATACGTTTCTGAAAATTGTAAAATCGATTGGATTTTGTTGATATAGGTCTTTCTAAGCTTGCTATATGTCTATAGATATTTCTTTAAGCCATGCCAATATTCTGAGTTAATTTTTCAATAGATATTTCTTTAAGCCGTGCCATTCTCCCTTTGGATCATATTGCCAAACTTTCAAAATACAAACACTGGTTGATTTAGAGATTTTGTGATGCAACACATTCGGCCATTGATTAGAGGGTAGCCAAATAAGTGTTTATAAAGGGCATAACAACCCTGACCTCTAAGCTAGCTTTGGGGGGGGGGGGGGGTTAGGTCTCTTTTGAAAATAGTAGTTTCAAATGAGATACCCCATTCGTGCTATGTAATTCCACATTACTGTTATGTTAACTTCATAACTGATTTAATGCTATTTCAAGAATTTTACAAGCTTCCACATGAAGCGTATTATATATATAGAATGAATGATTTACTTTTCGCTTTCATATTTTTTCTATTTAACAATGCCTGGATATGATTTCTTCTCTTCTATTTGTTGTTGTACAGCTCCGAAAGCAAAATTCCTGTTTGGCCCTTCTTGATACTTTCATGTTTTGGTGGTGTATATGCCCTTCTTCCTTATTTTGTACTATGGAAACCACCTGCACCTCCTGTTGAAGAAACACAGCTAAAAACGTGGCCTTTGAATTTTCTGGAATCAAAAGTAACTGCAGTTGTAAGTGCTCAGCTTAACCTAATCTTGCAAAGTTGCTGCAGATGGATCATTGTAATCCAGACCAGATAACTATTACGAACCCAAAAGTCAGAGTTAATAGAATTTATTAGTATTGAATGAAAAGAATAGGAGAGTAATCTCCTCCAAATGTTTCCCCTTACAACAGAGCCACTTCTCTGTTTTCCCAGCTCTACAAATTGAAAAGATGTCCCTCTAATCTTACACCCCCTATTTATATATCTAGTTAATTGGGAATCTTCTCACATAAGAAGGTTATTTAGCCTTGGTATTAGATGGAATCCATCTTTTTTGCTGTTTTTTGTTGCCTCATCCCATTATTTCAATTCTTGAACTTGCCTGATCTTTTAAAGCACTATGAAAAGTTGAGAATGCAGCAAATCAGTTGCAACTTGCAAGTGTGAAACTGAACCAACGATGATGGCTTGGATTAGTTTTAAAACTCCCTGAACCCAAGTGATTTCATTTAGCTTTTATGAATCCAATTCGAAATAGTATGCCCTCTATATGTACTAATAATCTTATAGGAAGAACCCGGTTATAATGCTCCAAAGTTACTTTATGTTGAAGCAATTTATGCTTATAAAAAAAATGTTGAATGAATTTATGCACTGTATAGCGTAGTCATACTAGACTCATCATTTTTTCTTATTTTGGAATCAGTAACTTACCTCAACTATGAAACAGATTTCGCTTGCTGCAGGGATAGGACTCATAACGTATGCTGGTTTATCTGGAGATGATGTGTGGAAAGAATTTTACCAGTACTTCAGGGAGAGCAAATTTGTAAGTTCATACTCAGCATGTCATATAGTTGGCATTACTTGCCATTTTATTTTACAAGCTTTAGCAATGCCTTGGACTCTTCTAAACTTCCTATGCTGATAGGCTTTTATTGTTGTTGTTGTTGAAGTTCCCACCAACAGTTGCTAACTAGGCCGAATATATGGCTAAATTTGAAAGCTTCATTTTTGCAGTCTTCTATGCTTATCCATTTTTCATAAAATAGGAATTTGCAATACTCTTTAGGTGCTAATATCAGGTTTTCGCGTTGCAGATCCATATTATGACCATTGATTTCACTTTACTTTCGACATTGGCTCCATTTTGGGTTTACAATGATATGACTACTCGAAAATGGTACTTTCATTGGCGTTTAAGTTTTCGCAGAGATCCTAGTCCTAGTTATATGAAAGGACATATATTCCAACCTAATGCTATTCCAATATGCAGGTTTGACAAAGGTTCTTGGCTTCTTCCTGTATCATTGATACCATTTCTGGGGCCTGGTTTATACCTTCTCCTACGGCCATCCCTATCAACAATGGCCATTTCACAAACTCCTGTAGAACCGGAGTAAATTCATTTGACAATGCCAGGGAATGGGAACTCACGTTTTTAATGCAATTAAAATTGAAATATTGAGTTTGGTTCAGAAAATGAGTTCACTATACAAAGTCCACACCTTAGTGAGAGTAGCTCACCACCTATTGAGGTCCTTCAGTGTAGGCATCATCTAGGGATATAGCACTTCTTTTCTTCTACTGCTATATGTAATACTTCCTTTGAGAGAAGTTCTACAATGATCTATATTTTTAAAGCAAGAGCAATATTGGTTAAGCGACACCATTTAGCTAATGCTAATCTTACTTATTTCTCAAGTGACTCTAGAAATTCAACTTTGAAACCTTTGGAGATCTACACAAGAATAAAAGAAGAGGAGCTTCCAATCTGGTTACTGTAGGAACAGTGCAACATAGCCTGTCTTTTTGGTTCAAATACACACCTAGTTCAACGGAGGAGCCACATGACGCAAGAGCTCTGTGGCCTTAAACATAGACAAACATCTTGTTCATGTATTACTAAACTCTCACTGATTTCGAGTAAAGTTACTACAGGAAAAGTTAATTTGAGTCCTTTCAAAATTCTCGTTCATCCAGTTTAGTCCTTTTAAAATTCTTTTTATCAAATTTAGTCTTGAAACTTAGTAACTATTTCATGAAGAGACTGAGAGTATGGTGCAGACACAGCTGCAACCTTGCCATCATACTTAGTTGTAGCCCCGGCGGAGGAGGGTAAAGGAGAAAAACGACCATCACTGCCTACACCATAGCGGTAAACCTAGGCATAAAAACTAGTTGGATCAAATGGTTGATGGACCTATAGTAAACTAACAATCAAATTTAACTAGGTGAGCATGTTGACCAAAAAAAAAAAACTAGGTAAGCATAAAAAATAAAAACAAACTAAGGTTAACTAACAATAAACAGGAAAGGAGAAATATAGGTCATTAAATTTGATTATTCTCCTTTATATTTCTCCTTTCTCGTTTATTGTTAGTTAACCTTGGTTTGTTCTTTTATTATGCTTACCTAGTTAAATTTGATTGTTATTCTACTATAAGTCCATCAACCATTTGAGCCAACTAGTTATTATGCCCAATTTTACCGCTATGGTGTATACACTGATGGTCGTATTTCTCCCTTACCCTCCTCCGCCGAGGCTACAACGATGTACAATGGCAATGTTACAGTTGCGCATGCACCAAACTCTTAGTCTCTTCACGAGGTTGTTATTAAGTTTAAAGGACTAAATTTGATATAAGAGAATTTTGGAAGGACTAAAATAGATGAAAGAGAGCTTTAAAAGGACTAAAACTGATGTGAAAGTTACACGTGAACACCTATATGTGACTTGGATTGCCACGCAGACTAGTGATTGGGTAAAAGTATTTCAAAAATATGGTGAATGACGTCATAATATATAACTATTTCCAATAAGCAGAATTTTTCAGGGACTAACAACAATGAAATTTTTATAGAAATCGTTTTAGATTATGGTGTATAAATCAGGGAAAAAAACATATTTAACCCTAAATCATTTTAATCTTGATTATTCATGATTAGATCTAATAGTCATATTATTTATTCTTATGTTCTAATATAAAATTATTATTCTTATAAGATTCATCCTCTCTATATCTATATCTAGAGGATGTATCTTATGACAATAATGTTTTTATGTGAGAAAATGAGAATAAATCACGACCGTTAAATCTAATAATTAATGTTTTTTTTATTACGGGTCATTCATGATTAGATCTAACAGTTATGATTTATTCTCATTTTCTCACATAAAATCACATTTCTCGTAAGATATGTCTCATCTTAATAATATATAAAGTCCATACTCAAACACTCATCTTAATTCACACACAGTTTTGTTCATTGGTCCAAATTTCTCTATTTTTCATTGGTCCAAAATTAAATTATGTTTGACTTCATTATGCATTCAATTGAATATCAATGCTGTCATTTCTAAAAAAAAATATCAATGCTGTCAATTGAGCAGGCCAACCGTGTGATATGAATCCAGTTTTGGTTTATTCATGAACTGAAATTATGTTTGAATAATGCCGAATTGTTGTAAAACATTATGTTTGACTTCATTATGCATTCAATGAATTTGGATCCTCTGCCGCAGCTAGT
The DNA here is from genome assembly GCF_012489685.1 of Lotus japonicus. Classification (NCBI taxonomy): domain Eukaryota; kingdom Viridiplantae; phylum Streptophyta; class Magnoliopsida; order Fabales; family Fabaceae; genus Lotus; species Lotus japonicus. The sequence continues at coordinate 4,594,236 of NC_080046.1, forward strand.
CCCTCAATCTCTCTGCTGCAGAGTTTTTGGCCGTTAGATTCATCCAACGGTTCAGAATTTTAAGTATTAAAAATGTGTTTTAATCAAATAAAAAAGCAGGCACGTGACACAAGCTGTCCCTGAAGAGAACTGCAACCACCAGAAATCATTTCCACTTCCCGTTGCCACTGCACTATCCAACGGCTGGTCACCATCACCACCGACAGTTCGACACCGTCTCCTTCGTTTAGTGGGCCACATTCACACCACCGCTGGCAACGAGCGACCATAACACACCAATTCATAAGCCTACGAGGATATCAATCGCATTGTAGGTTCTGAAAATACATGATATTTCAACTAGGGGCCATTGTGTTTGAGATTGAGTAGTTGAAATATAGGATTACATCTTCCAATGATTGTGTTCATTTCCAAATCAGAAATTTTTTTACCTAGAAAATTGGGGGTTTTCAGTTTCAAACGAAGAATCAATTGGTTCAATTTGAGTAGATTGATTTGGTAAACATTGTCATAGACCATCGGTGAGGCAAGGCAAACTCACTGTTGTTTGGAATGTGGTGATGAACAATGCAGCGGTAAAGGGAGAAGAAATTTGGTTCTAGGTGGTTGCGGTGCTCCTATCAAGTTTCCATTGTGCGTCACGTGCGTATTTTTTTATTTGATTAAAAAAATTAAATGTTTATGACTGTGAATTGTAGATGAATCTAATGGCCAAAAACTCTGCAGCAGAGAGATTGAGGGAGATGGCTGCTGCAGAGGATCCAGATCCGCATTCAATTGAATGTCAATGCTGTCAATTGGATATAAATGCACATTACTATAGGAAACGGTTAAAACTGGAGCAAAAGATAGCTATATAATTTCCAAATGTTAGCATTCTATTGGTTGTTTTCATTGGATTTTCATATGACTTTTTCTGATTGGTCCACATTAATTAATTTTTATTGGTCGAAATTAATGAGTCCATAAATCAATCAATAAATTAACAAATCAATAAATATAAAAGCTATTAAACCATTTACCGTTCAAATATAGCATTCAAATGTTAAATCATTTTTTTCCACCGTTTGATTTACTACTTGCCATTGACCCTCATCTCTTTTTTTTTTTTTGAAAGTCATTGACCTTCATCTCAAATCTCAAATTTGGAATATAGCATGGTAATTTTTTTTTGTTACAAATGGAAGAATATAGCATAGTAATTTACGTGAGAGTGGAATGCCGATAAAAAAAAACGTGAGAGTAGAATTTTTTTTACAAGACCAGCCTTTATTTATCAAACAAGAATACAGCCTTTATTAATTAGAAATTTTACATTCAAATTATGAATCGATTTTTTCAACGCGGTTTGATTTTAAGTTGGAATTTATGTTAGCGTGGAAATTATGTTAGCCTTAATTTACGTTAGTGTGGCAATTTTTTTCTAAGGTCAGACTTTATTATGGAATTTTACAAGAACCGATAGAATTAAGGATAAATTATGTTAGCATTTATTATGTAATTTACGTTAAGGTAAATTAAGAACCGATATGTTAGCCTTAATTTATGTTAGCGTGGAAATATTTTCTTCTATTTTAGCCTTAATTTATGTTAGACTTTAAAAAAAAACAATGCTTGATCTGACAGCGTTTAATAAGGAACAATATTCTTAGTCTATTTAATGCGTATAATAGTTGTTAAATAAATATGGAATTTTACAAAATTTGAATCATTTCCAATTTTAGTTAAACGAAGTCAAATAAATATATGTTACGAATATAATGTTTTATTTTTTGAAAAAAAATTAAAATTTTTCAAAAATATATTCCCGCCTTTATCATAAATTCAACGCTATATAAATTCACATGCTCATACTAGCCTCATACTGTTAAGGAGCTTATCCATGCTTTGAATAATGCAACGGACGATTTCTTCTGGCCTCATAGGTTAAGGTGATTATTCGTGCTTTCAATGATGCAAGGTGCTTATATCTTCATCTTGAATTGGGCTGAAAAGATAGAATCCTGTAAATTTCTCTTCAAATTAAGTAATAAATTTTAAATTTTCAAATTATTTTCCAAAATTGAATTTAAAATTTGAATACAAAATTTAATATTCACCGCATATAAGATCAAAACTGAATCTGTTATTATGTGAATCGTTGAATCTGAGAGCTCAACTTGATTAGTAGCACTTGCAAAGTTGTTAAATTTGTTTCATAATTTTCAAATTTTAATTTATTTATTTTTAAAAAAAAGTAATTACTGATAAGTGAACAAATTAAGGAAACAAACCTTCAATCACATTTTTTTACCACAATTGATATCTGCACATTGGTGGAAGTACTTTTGATTTTACAGACCGATGTACTCACCTATCTTTAGACAATCTTTTGTGTATCGGAAGACATAGAGTTTCATTCAATGACATGCAGACCGATGCATTCACCTATCTTTAGTCAAATTATTGAATTTGCTCAAATTTTAAAGAAGTTAATGTCTATAATGGTTTACTATACTTTTGATGCAGAGAAAGAGAGCTCGGTGAAGGAACTGCACCAACTATCTAATTAGAATGGCCCCTAGAACGACTAGGATGGATTTGTTAATTTATCTGGCATATGAGAATTTAGTATGGAAGATAACTAAAAGACCCACTTACTTTATTTCTGTGACTTTATTATTTTTAGCAAGATCTTTCTCAAGTAATCATCTTCCCAAGTTTCATTATATGACATGTATTCCCAAGCTATGCTGCTTTTTAGTATTTATTTAGATGTTCTGAGAAGATCAACTATGAAAGGGATTGAATTTGTACTGAGAATGCTGCAACGTTATCATGGTGTGTGGATATATTGGACAAGCCACTACATCAGATGTTGTTGCATGCTCATATGAATTTTTCCCCTGAGGAAACTTAAACTAAATTATTTTCATCTTATAAGAAATTTTAATGGCATTAAAAATATTTTTTCGCTAATACAGTTTAACATATTTGAAAAAATTCTCAAAGTGACACTAGAAAATTAACATTTTCATTAACTAAAAGTAGAAAAGAATCAAGAACACAATGCTTAGGGTAGTAAATGTTTGTTCATTGAATCATTTCTTATATGAAAAATATATTTATAAATCAACACAAATAATATATTCTGCTTTTATTTTTATTTTTGTACAAATTGTAAAAACCTTCAGCCGAAAGTGCATTTTCATACTATTGAAATACATTTTTCATAATTTATAAAAATATGTAAAATTGACCGTAACAAATTGTCTTTTTTTTTTAAATTGTAAAAAATTGTCTTACAGTTGTGTGTGTGTATGTATATAAGGTTAGCTCAAATTGTAAGAGTTAGGAAACATAAAAGTTTGAGAGGGTGAAGGGTGAAGAGTCCAGGGTTAGAACCTTGAGAAGAACGAATTAACTAACATTTGCCTATAAAAAAGTTATAAGTATTTCTATTTAAGTTACACGGTAATAACTCTCAAAAGATGAAGTATTTTACATGAAATTAATTCAATGTTAAAATTTTTAAAATTTAATTTAATTTTAATTTCAAGACCTTTTTTATTATATTTTTTAAGTAATTTTAGAGTTCTTCCCCATGTAACCCAAAAAATAGTTTTAAATTCAATATACATCAAAGTATGGTAATTTTATGTTGAAAACAAGTCATGCGGAGATTTAGAAAACATTACTACATATATAGTCTATATTTGTTTATGTTTAAATTGTAGGGTTAAAATATTGCACTTAAAGCATGTTGTGCGAAGATTAGAAAGATCAATTACATGAAAGTGACGTCAAAAAAGAAAAAAAAAATTACATGAAAGTATTTCCATGTAAAGATTAATAGTACAATACAATTTAATTACATTTACTGCTTTCCTAAATAATTTCATGTTAAAAGTGTACTACACAATAATATAGTTTCTTTTCATTTTTGTACAAAAAACGGGGAAAAAAACTATCACAGGGAGGTACATTTTTCATGAAAATTCATTTGTGTTAAAACTAATAAAGATAAAAATTTCACAATTTCTCAATAATTTTTCAATAATTTTAAGAGTAAATATATAAAATTATAAAAAATTAAAAGTAAAATAGGTTAGGTTTTGTGCTTGCTATGGGGTTTTTAGAGGTTGTTTTGGGAGGTTTTCGCCATAGGGATTGTGTTTGTTGTTATCATTTGGTTACTGTGCCCATGTTGGGAGGGATGTTACATACATACATATATATATATATATATATATATATATATATATATATATATATATATATATCAATTTTGGAAAAAAAATGTAAGATACATACTATCACGTTTTCTTCAACAACAAAAAAACATACATACTATCATAATTTAAATGAATTTTTTAGATGTAAGACTGATGTCTTCCTTCAGAGGCAATCCTGTTCAAGTTAGAAACATTCGCATCATGGTGGTGCTAACTATCCCAACGAATGATTTTTTGTTATTCGGTTAAAAACCGATCCAAACCGATAAAAACCAATGAAAATTGGTTCGATTCACAGTTTGAAAAATTAAAAACCAATGAACCGATGAACCGAACCGATAATATATATATATATATATATATATATATGTGTGTGTGTGTGTATTTATTAAATAAATGTTTTGAAGAAATATTATTAATGTTAGACTTTTTATGTGATATATTATGTTTTTTATTCTATTATTAATTTCTAATGGTACAAATATTAAACACTACTTTAAGCATTTCAACCTAGGATGCACGGGTACCGGTGCGGGTACGGTACCGGGTACGAGGTACGGCATTTTCAGAAAATCCTAGGTGCGGGTATGCCCGGGTACGTTAATATAGATATATGTATATTTATGTATATAGTGAAGTAAAAATAGAAAATATAGGCTATAATCAAACCTCTAACATAGACAATAGCACAGTGAGAGGACCTTCAAGTATAGCTGCGGAAAAACGGCGTGCAGTGGTGAGAAAAATGGCTTGCGGTGGTGAGAAGTTGAGAGCAGTTCACGTACGTGAAAGAGGAGAAGAGCAAAACGACGTGAAACTGAACTGAGAACATGAGAGACTAAGGTGAGATTTATGGGTAAATAACCTAGGTTTTATTTACTTGCTGGAAAAAATATTATTAATTTTTTAATTAGTTAATTGGTAAAAAAAGTACCCAATTTTTGCATCAAAGTACCCAATTTACGTACCCACACCGCACCGCCCGCGTACCCAATTAATGTTGTCGTACCCAGTTTTTCCAGTTCGCACCAGAGCGTACCCGCCGCGTACGCGGGCGTACCCGCACCCGGTGCGCACTCAGTACCGGTGCGCTGGCCAAATGCACGTACCCGTGCTTCAGAGATTTCAACAATGTTAAGTACTTAAGTTGTTCATTATGAATTGTGGATTTGTGATTAAGCTTTGATTGAGTTATTGATTTATGATTTTTATGCATTATTAAGTTGTGAATTATGTGTGTTTGCTATATATTTAAAGTTGTGGAAATGATATTTACCAAAAAAAAATAGAAGTTGTGAAATCGATGAACAAAACCGATCCAAATCGTTAATCATCGGATCAGTTCGGTTTTGAAATTTTTTTTGCTAACAATCGATCGAAACTGAACCAATGAATTTTGATTGGATCAATTTTTTTTTTCACATAAAACCGGTCCAAACAGAACCGCGAACACCCTTACTCATCTATATCTATATCTATATATATATTTATCTATCTATCTATCTATCTATCTATTTATTCTATATCTATACATACTAGTACTTTTACCCGTGCGATGCACGGGGGATGCTCATTTTTGTTTCTTGTATGTATTTTTTCTAAATTTGTGCTATTTTTTATGTTTATTGAAAGAAAATTTATGATTTAAAAAGACGAAATTAATTTTAGATTTAAGCAAACATAAATTTGTAAGTTTATTTTCCTTGATGAATATGTATATTTTTATTTTGTAAAAGCGCAATTATTTTATTTATTTTTTGTTTTAGCCTTTTGTTATGAGCATTGATTAAAAATGTACTAATCGCTACATTGCATAAGAAGTCTTTGTCTATACAATATTATCACTTAAATACTCTCAAGTTTTTTCCAAACAAATTCTACCCTTGAAAGATGATATGATAACAACAAAGTAGTAGAAAGTCTTTTAAAATCATTTGTAGTATACCCCAATTCAAAGTTACTATTACTAAATCAATGTATTATTTATTGTCTTCTAGTAAGTCCATTGCATAGCATATGCCCTTATGCCTGCCTATAAAAAAAAACATGCCCTTGTGCCTCATATGTGTGCCCTTTAGAATTTCCTAACTCATAAAAATCAAATAATAATAATAAAAAAATTAAATAATTTCGAGGTAAATAGAAGAAGGATATAGCATGACATGGATGGGAAGACTGAAACCATCAACTAAAATTTGCACAACCACTACTTCTGTTACGTGTGGTTAAATTGTGTTTATTAAAAATTTTGTGGTTAATATATTAGTTATAAATTTCAAAGGGCTACGATATGAGCAGTTTCGGCTACCCATAAAAAAAAATTACATGTCCCTATGTAATCACTTTTTTTGATAATTCAGTCATTATTAGATAACTAAATAAATAAATAAAATAGATTATAACCTATCTATACCATAAAGACAGTAGATAAAAAATGAAGGCCAACTTTATTGAAGAAGATAGGATTGAAATATGCAAAATTGGATGGAAATATATAAACCATGCAAAAGGATACTATCTCCCTAAGTTAACTAACTAATACAATTTTGACTCGTAGTGAAGCTGGGAATGCTTGCTCTTCACAGGTTCTTGGAAAATTATCAAGTAAGGGCATGGTGATTAAGAGTTAAAGACACTATCATGAGCTGGAAAAACACACCCACGTCAGTATAGAAGATTAAAAGTACTCAAGAAAACCAAGGTAAAAGAAATCAAGTTTAATAAAAAAAAAAAAATCAAAGTTCAACATATGCCCTTGAGGTGGATGCTGCTGCATTTAGTGATGATCCCGCTCTTGATTTTTCCTCTCCGAGGCCTCGTCCTCGTGGTCGGCCTAAGAAAACTAAAGAGGCATTGATCAGAATGGAGTGTTCTCGGCGGCATAGAGGTCGTCCTCGTAAATCTGAGAGTGTGACTATCGCTAATGTGCCGGCGCCGCCTAGTCTTCCATCTCCATCGGGCCCTTATTTCACGCGAGCAAAGAAGGTTTGGTGTCTTGCTCAGTCTGCAAGCATGTCCTTCCTTGGTAGCGATGAAAATGCCATTCGAGAGTTACTGAAGTTATTAAAGGAAATTTTCCTTTTAGTTGTTAGGTTGGCTGCGCTTTTTTCTTTTGGGTGGTTGTTTTTTATCCTTGGTTGGGTTGGTGGTTGTTCCCCTCTTTGTGGTCTTTGTGGGTTGTTTCCTCTTTCGATTATTCATGAATAATATCTCTTTTGCTCTTAAAAAATAGTTTAACAACAAATTACTACAAATCATGTTGCTATCTTTCTCTCACTAACTTGAGCACATTTTTAGGACTTCATTTTATCATTTAGCTATCACATTTCTGTTTAACAAAAGATGAAATAGTCAATTCCCTAAAAAAAATTGAGGGAACAATTTCATTTTTAACTATTTCACCCCACACAAAGAAATAAATAAAAAGAGAAGACTTTCACTGTTTTAATTTGTATTCCTTTTTTTCTGTTCTTTTCTTTTACTTTTTAATTTCTACTGTATTAGTTAATGGGTTGTTCTTGTCCAACTGGTTTCCATTCCTCTCTCTCATGTTATGCTTTTTAATCTCCTTTGACTTCTTAGTTTGAATAAGGGGTAATTCAAGCAAAAGCCTAATATCAAATCTCATAATTTTCTTGGTGAAAATAACATGAACAAATGCCAAATAATACACGCGGAAAAGGAGCACAACTATATATACATTCCTCATTTCCCATCATGAAATTTCCCAATAGAAGCAAAAGATAGATTAATCAAAAGATTTTAAGAACTTTATGGTGATACATTGATAGATATTTGAAAAGAAACATCTTTCTTCTCCTTGTTTGATTGCAGGGACGATGAAGTTAATAGGATTGAATGAAACGCCAAATCAACATACATATAGAGCTCCTTTTTGTAAGCTTCTAAACATTCAAGACAGGTGGTTAGGACTCATCGGAACCCCCATCTGAGTTGATAAGGACTCCTGCCATATCCGTGCTTATATTTATAGCTTTTTTGCTCTTCTTTTCTTTTAAGAGAATTTAATTTTAAGCAACAACAATTGTTCTCTCCAAAGCCTCCAATGTGTGTTTTCTTGAATTTGCAGCCATCTATGCAATATGAGAAAATAACTCATTGAATAAGTAACCAAAAATATCAACATATAGTAGCTTTAAACAAAACAAAAGACAACTTAAAGCACCATTTCATTCATAAGTTCTCCTCAGACAACCAAATGTAGAATGAATGCAGAGTAAAAAGGATATGTTAGGACTTAGGAGGCACCATTAGGCCAGTATAAGGACAATTGTTAGTCAGGCTCAGAGAAATATAAGAGGAGTATGAACACTCTTTGCTTTTCTTTTATGACAATAGCCACTGCTGCCATCTTTGCTTGTCTCTAGCAGATACAAATTGACTTTATCAACTGGATTTCCTGGAATAAGATCAAAATGAAAATGAAACTACCAAGTCTTTAAATATAGCTGAAAGGGAATATGATTAATAGAGAAAGATATGGAGAACTTCACACCTTTGGCATTATAAAAATTCTCTCAGTCATATTTTCTAAAACATTCGGATTGAGTAATCAATGGAAAAAATTATTACTTTTATTAACCACATCATAAACTCTATGCAGAACACATGTCTACAATTACTGGGATAAAGATGTTGATTCAAGAAAAATACCATGAATATATATTTGCATTAGAAAGTTAAGAGAACTCTTCAAAGAAACATCATGCCACAGGATAATATTCTAACCAATTCAGAACTGCAATAGCCAATAAATCAATAAATTTAAGTCTCAATCCATCTCAGAACCCACCACTTTATTTATGTAAAATTTATTATTCCGAGCACACAAAAATCAAACAGATTGTTCGATTTCAAATCTACAAAACTGATATGGGGAACTAATCATCAAACATCAACACATTACAAAACACACAAAGCGGACCCTTCATTCAAATCCCCCCTCCCCCCCATCAAATAGGCAAATTAAGTACCTTTAGCCTCTATTTTAAATCAGCATAATCTCCATTGCTCATGATTGATTTTTCAGGCACATAACCCATAGCTGCTTCCAAGAATTTTTGCTCACCAGAACCTGCGCGCGTAGTTAAGAAATAAAAAATGAGATTAATTTAGTTAATTACAGGTTAGCAGGAAATCATGTATGTATCATTACAGTTTCAGCTCCATACCTAGCATTACAACACTGCTCCCTTCCCACATTTGAGATTATCAAATTCCTAATTTGACATGATAGTCTTTCCTGCGTAGTAGAATGCCTGTTGAACAACCAATTTCAAAATTCAAGTTTAAATTCATCTGCTCTAAAACTATTAATAATTAAATAATGACTGACAGAGCATCCATGTTGATATCCTTTCCGATCTCTCCTCTCCCTCTTGTGCGCCTGGGACCGTTCAGACTCTACCCTCAATCCCTAACCCCCAATGGCGATTGGTGACCACCTTTTGAATGCTTATAATAAGGAGAGGAAGAAACACACAAACTAATTTGTTTCCCATTGTCCTAAAGTAACAATGAAAATCATCGCAATAATAAGGCATCTCATGCTGTGAACAAATATAATAGAAGGAACGCTTAAAATAAACTGAATGACTCTACTTTTAAATATACTACAGCAAGAATCTAGAAAGGACATGATTTTGCCACACATCCTACATATGCTACATGAGATGATACTCCATTTATTAAAGAGTAATTCATAACCAATACATAACACCTTAATTAAAAAAACTAAACAGACATAAAGCTAATGCTTAGTGGTTACATAACAAATAATGATGGCCCCACACACTAAATGCTCCTTAATGTATAATAACTTATGACCATTCATTTTTGTAACTGTGAAACCTTTCTTTTCTAATTTAAGTGGCTTTATTTTTAACAATAACTCCTGTTTAAGTGGTTAAATATAGTGCTGAAAACAGAAGCCACACCTCGAGTGACTTGAGAAAAAAACTAAACAGACATAAAGGTAATGCTTAATGATTTTTTTTGGTAAGTAGGAAGCAAGAGAAAAAAAATCGAATTTCTTAATTCTTTAAGATATATGTAATTCTCTCTAAGGAGCTTGACAGCCATACCTCGAGTGACTTGAGAAATTCTATCACCTGCAAATACAACATTAAAGTGCATATATACTAATATGCAAGAGTTAGAACAAATTATCTAAATAGTTGGGGTTCCAGAACTGCATACAACCATCACTGCATTTTTTTATCAAAAGATAAAGACAAAAGCTATATATGGACTGAATTTAAATTTCCATAGCCATAAGATGAAAGAAAATTTGATGCTGCAAGGAATCTCATCCCATTTATGCATAAAAGAGGAAGGCAGAAGTAAAAGTCATAAAAATTGTTTGGGACCTCCATGCTGACCAATATGATGCACACAATATGGTAAAAACTACAATCAGTCAAAGAAATAATTATGCTGGCCAAAGTGGTGAGTATGCGTGCGTCTTTAGTGTTTGGGATTTCATAGTCCCCTGCAGAAATAAGTTGAGGATATATGAACTCCAGTTGATCAGAGATGAAGAGGTGGCAGTATATGACATGGCTCGTAAAGGGCACAGTAAAGGGCACAAACTTTTGCCTTTCCTCTATTTTGGGCCACCACGGTGACCAATATAACACACACAATATTGTAAAAACAACCCTCAGCCAAAGAAATATTTCTGCTACGTCAACAGTTGGTCGAAGTGGTGAGTATAGCTGCACAAACACCACAAAAATGCAAAAAAAAAATCAGAAAATAGTAAGAATGTTGTGACCTTCGGTTACCTAATTGAATTAAATAGAAACTACTGAAAATCCACAAAATATGGCAAAGAGCCACCAGGTGGAAATAAAACTCACCAAATGAAGTAAGTACTAATTGATTATTTCCAGCCTTGAACTTGCATGTAGTGGGAGCATGCCAGTACATATACATAATCACAAACCCAAGTATGTGCAGTTAGGAAGTAATCATAATCAAAATATTAGGATTTACCCAAAATCTACAAAGAGAAGTTAATAATTTGGCATTGCAGTAGTAGAACAAAGACAAATAGGTAAGAAGAAAAAGAGATAAAGCTTACTTGGAAAGTTTGTCCAAGCTGGCTTTTAGATGTATGCATATAGCCCTTGCGGTTCACAAAATGCTGATTAAGCTGAGAGAAAGAATTGTCAAAAATTGCAGAGCAACAACGAACTATGCGAGCCTCCCTCTTGCGCGGCCCCCTATTTGTCTATTGAGAAATCGAAACCGATCAATTGAAAATGAAACGAAGGGAAAACAAAAAGACTGTGAATGGAAAAAAGAAGAAAAAAGAAACGTAAGAAAGAAAGGAGGAGGAAGGGCTGAGGGGAAATGTGATTGAGGAATGTACGGCTGTGATTCATTCTTTAGGAAATAATGAGTATTTTTACAAAAATGTCCATGCTAAAAATTAGATGGTAGTGCATTGAATTGTCGAATTCCAAAGTTACCCTCCAGGCTGCAGAAACTCTCCCTTTATATATATAGATAGATAGATAGATAGATAGATAGATAGATAGATAGATAGATAGATAGATAGATATAGATAGATAGATAGATATCTATAACTATAAGTAAAATTAACCATTGATGTTAGTATTAATTAAATGTATATTATTTATTAGTATGTGATAAATTGATGGAGAATATTAATAAACGAATTCATAATGAATTACTTTTTATAAATAATTAATAATTATTTAAAATATCACAATTAATTCGTGATATGCCATTTATTATGAAATATTTAAAAAAAAATCAAAAAACATATTTAAATGATAATATATTACTTACTACTAAATCTTACACTTGTATACATTATTTGAAAAAAAAACTACAAAAAACTATGTATTTATATTTGTTAGTTAAACAAACTTCATGATAAATGGCTTGTCCTGTATATTAATAAAATTGACTTGTCATGTATATTAATAATAATATTAATCAGTTAATAATAATTTTTTATATTTATCAATATATTGATTACTAATTGTAAAGCTTTTCAGTTTCTAATCTTAATTTTAATATATGAGAAATTGAAAAGTTTTACAATAAGTTATAAATATAAGATATTATTATTAACTAATTAATATTGTTATTAATGTAAAGGTCAAACCAATTTTACTTTTTTTATTATTATTATCATTATTATTATTATTATATTTAAAAAATTTCCTCAAGTTGTGTTTAATGTGTTTGATACTCAAAATAAAAAGAATATTAATATTTTTTTAAATATGAGTATTTGAATTTTTTATAATTAGTAATTAATCTAATAAATAATATAAAAAGTTATTAATAAATATCTAATATTAATATTGATATGAAAGCCAAGTCATTTTACTTTTACTTGTTATTATCATTATTATTTTTTTAATTTTTCGTCAAGTTGTGAATAATAATTAAAATTAAAATAATAATTATTATTTTGTATTGTGAGAAGATGAAATTTTTTACAATTAGTAATCAATATAATGAGTAATATAAAATATTATTAATAACTAGTTAATGTTATTTCTAATGTACAGGCTATGTCAATTTCACAACGTATGGAAATATTAATAGCACAATACTACTTGCTAATAACTATATGTGAAAATTTATTTTTAATTAATACATAATAAATTTGTATTTGTATAAGAAACTTGAAAGTTGAAAACTCCTCAACTTGTGGTTGGTAATAAAATTTAAAGTAATATCAATCTTAATTTTAATATATGGAAAATTGAAAAGTTTTACAATTAGTTATAAATATAAAATATTATTATTAATTAATTAACTAATATTGTTATTAATGTAAAGGTAAATTCAATTTTAATTATTATTATTATTATTTAAGAAATTTCCTAAATTTGTATTTAATAGTTAAAATTGAATTTTCCTGAAATGTGAAAATTTGGAAGTTTTAAAGTTAATATAATGAATAATATAAAAAAATATAATAACTATCCAATATAATAATATTATTTTAATTTTTATTACTTATCACATGTGGATGAATTTTCAAGTTTCAAGTTTCTTATACAAATAAATAATTTATTAAGTATTAATTAAAAATAAATTTTCACATATAGTTATTAACAAATAGTATTGTGCTATTAAATTTTTCACATATAGTTATTAGCAAAGAGTATTTCGTTATTAACTAACTTTCATATTTAATATAATTTTTATTTAAAATCAACATTGTCAGTGTGAAGATTCCTAATTGCATCTGAATGAAGCACAAATCCTAGACCACAAGTACTTGGTCATGCATTACGCACAAGAGGTTGCTCTATTTTAGATTCTATTGTAGTGGATTGTTGTTATTTACTTGCGAATTTTGATGTTTTTTATTTGCTTTTTGTCCGCCGAACGGGTAACCGCGCGGCCGACGCTTTAACTTCGTTGTCTTTCTCTTTCGGGGATTTTGTTTGAATTGAGGAGGTTCCTCAACAGTTATTTGGCATTGTCCAAAATGATGTAATGGCCTCTAGGCCCTATGTTTCTTCTTAATTGAATGAAGGTTGATTTCAAAAAAAAACATAACACCTTGACTTATGCTTGCACGTAGGGATCAACATGTTTGTGATCAATATGCGTGTAACATTTATGAATATTTGACAGTATGTATATATACCTGAGGCATCCTAGGATGATATGGAAGAGGAGATGAGCATTACAAAGAATCTGCACGGCCTTTGGAGAGTCGCAACACATCTATGAGCACCGAACATAGTGCCCGAGGGTAATAGAATTGGTGGTAAACACTCTTATCATACTGAGAACGATCAACCCATGTAATCTGCATGCAACAATGAAACAAATTAATTAAATTAAAATACAAAGTGTTTAATTAGAACAATTAGTTTAGAGCATGAAACACCTGCCTTGGACAAACCATTGGATATGACATGCACACCACATCTAGAATGAAGTCTCATATAGTGCATGAAAGGATTTTCAATGTAAATTGTCAACTAATACATCAACATGAAAACAACCCACAACCTTGTACATGCTACTTGTGAAACCTTAGCATATCCATTTCCAGAACTATGACAAGTGGGGAAGGCAATTGAACCTCACCATGCATTTGAAAAATGTTAATTAATACTAATAATTTCCAACCAAATGTAGAAAGTTTACAAAACCAAGAATACGAATAGAAACATACCATTAACAAAGATCCACGTTTAGATTCATTCATGCAAGTATATATCACAAACACGGTGATTGCTTTAACAATCAATGACAGAAACATTTCTAACCATCAACCTTATAGATAGAATAATTGGTTCTTCAAATAACCTTCATTGTTATTCAAGAGAAAAATAATCATCATAGGCAAGAGAGTATAAGAAGTTGGATATCATACAGTGTCCATCAATGTCTCCATGGGGGCCAAACTAATGATTACTACTACCCAAAATTTTCTTGAAGTTTCAGCTACATAACTAATGGGCTTTGGGTCGATATAAGGAGAAAACAGTTCTTGTGAATTCAGTACTTATTTCTCCTCATTTGAACTCTTAATCCTGAGAAGAATCTCTGACTGAGTCATCTCATTTAATTCATTCATAGAAGCTAATGCAAGATCCATGAGCACATATCTCTCTAAACAGACTTCACTACCCATCATCAACGACATTGGTTATCTAGTCCTAGGAAGTGCAGATGGTTGATTTTTCAAAACTCAATCTACCGCATCAAGCCCTGTTAGCAAGAGCCTTCATGGGACTAGCCAATGTGAAGGCACCTATGCAATTCAATTCATCCATTAACCGATCATTCTCAATGCATAACTACTTTATCTTAAGTAAAAATTGACCTGAAACGGTAGATCCACCATAATTGTTACATGTTGCATTTCTCATAACGTTCTTCATCACATTGTTCTTTGCTTGAAGTTTCTCATTTTCCTACATAATGGTTCATGAGAATCAATTCATTTAATAAACCAAAAAATAAGTGTTTGAATATATATATATATATATATATATATATATATTCGAATTTACCTTTAATTGGAATCTTCAACTTTGAAACCAAAACTTACTAAGATGTCTTTGCTCCTCATCGGTATGAGAAGTCTCCTTGGATAAACTGAAACATGTAAGAGAAAGAGCCAAATTGAAAATCACTTCAGTCAAACATGTCAGTCAGAGTTGTAAAAAATATTGCATAATGTCATAAAGCCATACGCTTCAAAATTTTCATAAAACTCTGTAATTCTCACTGCCTAAAATCCTCATTAACCAAAAATACAGATCCATAATGACTACCCAAAGGTAACCAATTGGGAAATATAAAGGGAAAATGACAAAAAACATAAATAAGCACCAAATATTGTGCAAACTTTCGTACCTATGATGGAGATCAAAGGAGCAGTTGAATGTGAAAACCTCTTAGATTTCGCAGGCTCGCGCCTACTTTCTTGCATAATCATGAACAAGAAGGTGATCTACAACATGAGAAGGTGAAATCCACAATGTCAAAGTGAGATGAGTGTGAAGGAATGAGACAAATGTGAAAGAAGTGACCTAAATGTCACAATTAAAACCCCTCACTTCTTCATTCAGAGACGGTGGTTGGGTGGCTCACACCAACGACAGCAAGGGACATGACGGCGGCTGGATAAGGTGGCTTAGGTTTTGAGTGAGTGGAGAGAGAAAGGATGAAGTGTGACTTAGGGTTGGAATATGAAACTTAAAACTTTGCTCATATCTCGTAAGGGCTAAGCCCAAAATAATTTGCGTTATTATAAGTAATATTTGGTCTTGGGCCGATTCAATTTCTAAGGTTTTGAACCAAGACCCGAACCAATGACATCAGTTTGGCGTGAAAAAACCCAAACTGAGCTTTAGTTGTCGGGTTGGGTCAAGTCATTCAGGATGATTAAGTTGACTATAAACCGTGTGCACTGTAACTTTGAAGTTAGATTAACTCATATATATAAAATTAATATAAGGTTTAATCTTAATTAGCTATTGAAGATAATTTCAAAAATATAAAATAATAATTAGTTATTGAAGATATTTTATATTATTACTTAAATTAAATATTAATTGTAAAACTTATGTTATAAAATATCAATTAACTAACTATTAAACTTTACAGTATAAATATATTAACTTTTAATTGTAAAATTTTTAATGCCTATTAATTATTAAAATTAGTTAAGATATTAATTATCATTGACAACTTGAAAAAAATTAAAATATTTACATGACACGAAGTAATGTTAACTATTAAACAATAATAATCAAAATAGCAAAATTGAGTTAAATTTTTGACTCGAAGGCCAATGACTTAGAATGAAAAAAATTATTGCGAGAAAAATAATTTTTAATTTGAATCAAAATCAAGATCATTTTATATATTTATTTGTAAAGGCAAGCTTCTACCAATATTTATTATTATCTATACGTATAAATATTATGTTTAAGAATGGTTTTTAAATTATATATTATATTAAAGTCAAATAAATTGTACTTTGAAATTTTAATAAATTGTTTTTTTCTAAATAATATCATTTTTATACTTTCTGCTAAACCAAGGAGGGGACGACCCAAAAAGAAGTGGTTGGGTGAGGTGTCGTCAAGTGGTTCAAAGAGAGGTCGTCCAAAGGGTCGCAAGAATAAATCGAAGTCGTCGATGGATGATAAAGCGTGGAGGGTGGATCCGATTGAGGGGGAGTCTAGGGTGATGACTAGAGCCCGATCAACTTGGTTGTTTGGCAAACATATGGGTTGGTGCAAGGCTAGAGGAAGTGAAGATCTCATAATTAAGGGGTTAGCGTAGCAAATTAAGGCTAATCACCCGAATCTTTGTGACTAAGGCGGGGGGTTTCGGGGTTTCTTTTTGCTTGTCGCCTGTTGGTCAGTTCTTGATGTTTATATTTTCTTTCATTAATAAAATTGCGCTTTCGAAAAAAAAGGTTTTGAATGTTCTTCATTCTGAATAAAATATGTTACCTTTAATTATGCTAAGCCCTCAAATTTAAAATGGGTGAATTCTATCCTTTAATTCTTAACTCGCATAATGCTAGGTAATACTCCATCCGTTCCTATTTAACTGTCCAAGAAGAGAAGAAACACACATATTAAGGAGTGCAATTAATTTTGTTACTTTTCATTAAAGTATTATTTGATTTCCTATTTCACCCTTTAAAATGTATATTATCATTCCTCATTTGTTGTTTCTGCAAGAACATTTCTCAGAAAAACATCATTTAATGCTCTCTTGAAACTCTAGGTCGACAGATATATAGGAACAAATTTTTTTCTTCAAAGTGGACAGTTAATAAGAAACGGAGGGAGTAATAAATTACAATCATACGTACATAAGACCTGAGAAGTGGATTCAATTATTTGTCATATTGGAAAGGTGGGATTTTAGGACAAGGTAGTTTTTGACGATTCTTGCTTTCCGCTGACGTGGGATAAGAAGGTAGGGAACGGAACCACTTTATCTATCATACATGATACATACACACCTGTTCCTTTGTGGAATATTGATGGGAAAGGATTAGATCTTTCAACCCATCTTACCCTTCACATTAGATTGATATGATTCCTTCATCTTGTACAAATTAAACATCCAAAACATCATGGATATCCATTTCAGGTGAAATGACTTCTCTTAAATTACTAGTTATTGCTAGTCATTACCAGCATGACTATATCATCGCTTGGATAGACCAATGGAAGAAATCTTGTAGCATGTTGAGAACACAGTGAGATACTTCCACATGGATAGCAAAATCCCTTCAAAACTACCAAGTTACAAGTAGTAGCTACTCCACCGTGACATGGAATTTGAGCACAAGCTCATCCAGACAGGCAACAATTCATGTGTTTCACAAATTAATCCAGTATAGTAACAGGAATGCATTAAGAGGAGTATGTCTTCATTATACCAGATGGTATTACAAGAAATCATATATCATCCACCTGCACTAGATAATACATTGACAAGAGGATATATAGACTTCATGCATATAACTTTTGAAGATCATCTTTGAATTTGGCTTTCAGCTGTTCTCTCTTTAACTTGAGAGCAGCAGTCACTAGTCCAGATTCAGGTGTCCATGGATCCGGAAGCAACTTAATCTTCTTAGGAATTTCAGATTTCTCCAGCTTTGAAGCTTTTGCAACCTGAAATAAATAAAGGAAATTAGCCATTAACATTCATTCAGTCTTCATAAGTAAAACTCCTATATAAAGTTTGACTGATCTAAAAAGACAAATCTACAAACTTTATCCTTCAAGTATCAATTTGCTCCAAAATATACTCAGTTTTCAATTTTACCAATTCTTGCATGTCTGTCCACTTATCCACCTCAGCATTCTTATCTTATCTCTACTACCTTTTTTTACTTTTTTTTTCCTTCTTATGAGCACTTTACTACACAACATCATTGAGCTTCGTTGATCTTGTGGCAGAATAATCTGATCTGAGCTTAAAAGATACTTTGCAATGATATATAATCCCTATTTACTATCATCCATTCAATGTGTGCATCCATATCATGCAAGAATGCTTCAACCTTGAGTACGAACAAATCATAGGCTCATCTCACTTGAACTAAAACTCAACTACATTAAAAGAATGAATCAGATACTAGACCCCAAAATAAAAGTGGATACGGTAAGGACTAAGGACAAGCTCCTCACCAATACTCCTAAAACTTAAGCTCTTGAGTGAAGGTTGACGAATGATTTAATATCTCTAACTCTGTAATTTGGGTCTGATGTGATTTCCTATGTTCATCATGCAAAAGATGGTTTCGTCATACTCCAACATTGTTTTTAGTGTTGTTTTATCTTAGCTTTAGCTAATCTCGTACAAAACAGCTTTAATGGAGGAGAGGACAAAGGAGCGGAGAGGAAAGAGATTTTAAATCTTATCATGTTTGGTTAAAAGGAGAAAATGGGAGGGAGGGAACAAACCTCTAGTTTGGTTAATGACGTATCAAAATATGAGGAAAGGGTATTTTAGCACATGATTTAGCTAACCTTGGAAATGGACTGCAGGACCTCGGTTACAGTTTCAGGTTTGTTACACAGATCAGGAAAATCCTTGTATTCAATACCAGCTTGTTGGGCCCATCTTTCCAGGGACTGTTGTGAAGCAACAATTAGAGCCACACAATAACTATGAAAGGGGTCTGCATGAACCATTATACTATCCACATAATTACATGATGACAGTGCTGCCTCAACCTGCAATTAAGTAATAATAAATAAAATAAAAAATGAAAGCACTGTGTAAGACCCTGAAAAGTTAACTAAGAATCTTGTGTAGGCACTTCCTTCATCCAGATTCGAGAATGGCATGGTATAGTTTTGAGTTACCTTTCCAAGAGATAGATATTCCCCATGTTGAAGTTTGACAATATCCTTTTTTCTATCAATGATTTCAAGGCATCCATCAGAATGAAATTGCCCAATGTCACCGGTGTAAAACCAGCGCATACCTTTCTCATCAACCTGCACTAAGTTAAAAAATGACATGTGTGGTTTATTAATCAACAAAAACAGATGTAAGAGCAGTAAAAAGAAAATTAAAAAGGAAAAATAACAAGCTACAAGTTTGAAAATTACCTTGAACACTTCATTAGTTTTTTCCTGATTCTTAAAATAACCAGCTGTCACGCTGAATCCCCCAACTACAATCTCTCCTCGTGGCATCGGTGTGTCAGACGTCAGATACCCTCCTTCTTCCCAAGAAACAAGCTATACAACCAAATCAACAAGATCAATGCACCCCCATTGTAGGCTCTCTAGTAGCACCAACTAAAAGTTCTATTGCAGCTTAAGAGATAGGAAATTTACTATTACTGAGATGTTGTTAACTTCTTTGTAATTATTTCAAGTCCAATAAGTTCTCACCAGCATGAAACTAAAATAATCAATGCTCGTTACCATAATTCTGCAATATCTATAAATAAGTATAGGTTGGAAGTTCATTGAACTGAATATTTGCTGAAGGATATAACGCATACCTTGATGTAGCAACAAGGAAGAGGTGGACCCACACGCCCCACACTGTTGTCATCCCACTCAGAGAAGGCAGCCCCAGCAAATGTTTCAGTCAAGCCATATCCTTGCCCAATAGGAGCCCTGTCAACAAGTAAATACAACGAATTATACCTTTGGTTCAACAGGAAGAGCTATAAATCAGAAGAATAAGAAGAAGAAAAAGCATTTTGGCAGTAAATCCAATAGAACCGGACCAGTAAGAGTAGAAAAGTGTAAAATGTAGGAGGTGAGCCTTTTCATCTTTGTAGTAAATCAGAATTCATCAGAAAACACACCAATATAAATTTCCTTACAAAATGGTTTAAGCATCTCCTTCATGAGAGACTGCAGTGTGGAGGGTGCAATGAGGAAATTATAGGGCTTAGTATTCAAGAGCAAAAAGGGAATATAGAAAATAAATGGAATTATATAATATAATGTGTGTGATCCTACAAAAGATGTTAGGAACCAAAGTCACAGATTCACAGAACCAAGGAATTAACAGGAAATAGACTAACAATGATTGCTTATTTATGACAGTGGAAGAATTTACAGAGAGGGAATGGTTCCCAGAATCTGCCCAGAGCAAGGCTCCTATAGAAAGCTAGCCTATTCATACTAACAGCTTAGAAGAATCCAAGATAACCTCTCTCACTCACCTTATATGCTAAAGCTATTACAATGATTCTCTCTCCCCATTCTGTTAGGCAGTTACTCAGCAATTCCCTTCTTACCCCTCCTAGAATATACCCTCCAAACCTTTGGACCCGCTACCTCATGTTGGGCTAATCTCACTTGTGGGCTTAACATTTGGTCAGCGTTCCTAACAAAAGACAAAGCACTTACCGTATTTTCCTAATCCTCATCTAATAGGAAAACTAACTAAGACTCTGAATCTTAATTTAATAAGTAAACAAAAATAAGATCAAGATAATATCATTATCTTATAAGATACATTTTTATATTTAAACTCCCTGTCAAGCTAAAGCTTACTAAGCTTTAAGCTTGTTACAGATGTATCCTTTAGAAAAAGAAAATTAATGAGATTATGAGAGTCCTAACTAATTATCAGGATTTTTTTAGAGGTCAAACAATTTCTCTAAGCCAGCTGATTCAGTGAAGAAAAGTAAACAGTGAACTCGGGTAAAAAAAACCAACATTACCTCAAAACAAAACAAGGTTGAATAAACATCAAACCAGCAATCATCCAACGAAGACCGAAAAAGAAAAAATATAGTAACTTGGTGCAAAACAAAGCCATGAAACAGAAAAGACAAAGCATTTAGACGTACTTCTATTAGGGCTAAACCAGGGGGCATTGAAGTTCTTCGTTATAAATTTCTATTTCCTGTCATAGATGAGTTTTTAAATGAGATGGGGGTTGCAAAAAATATCCAAATTGGATTTGAATTTCAGGCACTATCAGATTCACATGAGAGAATAAGATATTCCGAAAACAGCCTTTAGGATTCCCAAAGGGAATGATGAATTAGGGGGGGAGCAAGGGAGAGTAACTAACTGCGTAACTGGAGTGGCACTGGAGTACGCGTGGGGGATCTAATAAGGATAGAGACAGTATAACCATTGAAAGGGGGTGAGGCTGAGGCAGGCTGGAATTTGAGACTTAGGACTCCCAAAAAGCCTAACCTAAGAGCTACTTTAGTTTTTCCCCCTTCTGCATACTTGCATAACACAGACAGGATATGATATCAGTTAATTCAGGCTTCTTATGACGTCATACTCAGATTTTACTATCTTTTTTTCCAGTACCTATCAGAATCAAACTCTCGACCACTTGGATACCATGTCGAAAGAATAGAGTGAGAACACATATGGAGAAAAACTGTGTTAATGCATGGTGGAGCTATAATTATGAAATTTACATTCTTTCCAACATATTTAAACTATACATAGCTTCTTCCACCTAGATCCATAACCCCGAAACATACAAAGGTACATGAACACACAAACATGGAAAGGTATGCATATAGATGACAAGTAAATTCCAACCAAGTAATGTCTAGTATAAGGATGAGAATCACTACCCCATGCAGATATTGATGAAGTGCTGAGAATCGCCAGATAAAGGAGCTCCACCACAAAGCATAAATCGGAGGTCGCCTCCAAGTGCATTACGAATTTTTTTAAAGACAACAATATCCCACACCAACTTCTCTAATCCCCAAGCTCCTAGCCAGCTTCCTTTTAGGGCAGCCAGTCGGCGATTGTAGGCAATCTGGAAAAGATTCTTTACAAGGCCCCCCTTTTCCTCAACCTAAGTACAATATAGAAGAGTAAGAGTGGCATATCAGAGGAAAGTCAAAAAAGAAAAAAAAATGCAAGTTGTTGTAGGGGAGAACCCAGCACAAAAGTAAGTTGTTGTAGTTGAGTATGCCTTATTTATAAACCCACACAAAAGTCTCATACTCCTAACGTAGGACTCAAGTCCTATACCTTGCAATTAGATCTTGCAGTTAGTTGTCAGTTGTCACGTTTTATTTATTTATTTTATAGATGTAATGGAATATTTGTGAAGGTTTACATAATAAAGGGGATAATGTGAAATGTGAGAGTATGCACACTAAATCTTAACCATACAATCACACATGGATAGTCCTTATTAAAATCACATTAAAAGGAGCACATAACTTGATCTCTTATTTTTAACCATTTATGATTAGATCTTGTGGTCAATACTTACTCCTCTCACTCTCTTCAAAACATACACACATTTATAAGGGATCATTAGTTTGACTCTCACCTTTTTTACAACTCCATCTCGAATACGATCAATAATAGCCGGTACAGCTGTCAAGAGGGTTGGCTTTAACACAGTAGCATCACCCTTGGTTCCTTTCTTGACTTTATTGGATGTGTCAGTCAAAGTCATAGGAGAGCCATATCCAATTGCACAACCAGCAGCAAGCATAACAGACTGCACAACCACAGTAATTAAGAAATAATGGCATCAATTACTTTGACAGTGAGAAAGCTAAGAAGAAATTACCTCTGCTGCCATTTCAAAAACATGAGCAAGGGGCAAATATGCCAAGTACACGTCCTTGCTACCTAGATTTGGAATCACTGTCATAACAGCTGCTGTGGTAGCTACAATGTTCCCGTGAGTTATCATGACACCCTACATGATGCAAAATTTTAACAATCTATCAAATCAAAGGGAAACACATAATTAACCTGATAAAGATACTTTTAGCGCTCAATGTTTGCGGACAAGAACAATTTCCACACTACATACATAACGACTTAATAAGGTTCTTGCCCATATTGACAGTAAAACCATACCAAGAACAAAGTCAGTACTCAACCACTCATTTCTGAGTTACATTACTTAGTAGGCATCAGGTTGTTGAGACATTTAATTACAATTATTCCAGACAAAACATTTCGCAAGAATGCACCAAAGCAAATATACAAATAAGAGATTCTACACACAGACTTAGAAAAGGACGTCTTTAACAAAACTTGAAGAATAAACAAACCTTTGGCAGACCCGTACTACCACTCGTGTACATGATCACTGCAACAGCATTCTTGGAAGGCAGACTTGGTTCAACAGGACTTTCTTTCCCAAGTTTCTCAACTTCACTATAAGATGCAACAGTCCAGTTGCTCAAACTTCCTGAAAGAGCATCTTCTTCTTTGCTCTCATCTTCAAAGTAAATTATATATTCGATAGATGTTAATTTTGATCTTATAGAATCCAACTTCTTCAACAGCTTGGAGTCACAGATAAGAGTAGATACTTGGGTCTGTTCATATTCCAAAGCTTGAAGTCAGAACATGTTGCATCATTCCTAGTTACTATAATTATTAATTGTTTTTGTCTAACTATACAGTCTCTAAAATTATGCAAGAGATACTAATTCCCTACCTCATTTAGCGAGTGGACCAGGGCTTCCTCGCCTAGAGAAGCATAAATAGTAACAACTGTTATATTCTGGCGGAAGCAACCCTGTAGATCAGCAATTTCATTGAATTTGTTAATTCAGAACCAATAAGCTCAAAGGTAATGGATTGACTCAAGGAAACCAAACTGATAAACAAATTTACCTGAAGGGCAATGAGCCACTCAGCACGCGTATCGGAGAAAATGGCAACACGGTTATCTATATTATGGCCTAACTTAACAAGACCGGATGCAAAATTTGACACGCGAGCAAAAACCTCTCCGTAGGTTTCCCATTCATAGTCTCCTAAATGGAGTTTCTCAAATTTCCTGCCATCACTAGATGTAACAAACTCCTTTTCTATTAGCTTTCTTGTTCCAAGAAACTGATTATGGGTATGTTTATTACAGGATTGCTCAAATAGATGAGCCATGGTTGGGGCTCCTTCCCAAGGAACTTGAACCAACTCAGTTTTTCGAGCATTACGTACAGCATAACCTGCCTCACCACTAACTTGTACCGGAACACCTCTTACTTTTCCTTTTTTCTTTCCCAAGAACAAAACTGAAAACAAGACAGGAAAAAGAATGCCTATGAATATAGCAGCAACAGCTCCGTATTCTCCATGCCCATGCCCATGCCCATGGTCTTTCAAGCCAAATAGGTCGCTGATATTTAGACTTTTTAACCACGAGCAGCCACCCTTCATCTTCTATGTTGGAGGTGATAATGGTCCTTCCTTCTTAAGCAGAACAAAATCTTGATTACCTGAATCAAAGCAAAAGCAAGTATCAACTCAAATAACATATTTTGGAATAATATTTTCAATCAACCAAAGAGCATAGAACTGAAAACTAATCAGATTACAAAGGGAAAAATAAAATTGAGAAAATAAGTTGACCAAGTAAAAACCTTGACTGTTATCAGTTCAATCAAAGAACAAGTAGAGGGGAAAAGCAAAAACCAATTTGATCAAAACCCACAAATTAAATAGCTATAGCTAGCTTGGTTTATACATACAATTCCAGAATCAGCTACGACAAGATCAGATCAATTTCAATGAAAGTCAGTCGACGAACCTGTGTCGGCAGTTTAATTTACTATGCTCCGATTCTGATGACTGATGAGTGTGTGTCTCTGTTTCGAAGGTGTCTTGTGCAATTCAACTTCATTTGTAATAAAGGACGCGTGGTCAAGTTTTAAGACACGACAGACAGCGTTATTATAATAGAATAACGTACAAATAGAATATTAAAATTTGATCCCCCACCATAAATCATTATGGTTAGTCATGTGTATTTAGGTGGTTAGTTCAGTGTATTATTTGGTCAAATCAGCAGGAAAAAGAGATGTTTGAAGGTGTTTTTACTGTATCAATGTCTATGAATCATTATTGTTTGTTAAGTGTTAATGTGTTAATTTAATTGGCTGTTTTTTATCATGTATTCTCTTTTTAATATCCTTCAACAATTTGAATCAATTGGCTCAATACCGTTATAGTTATTCTCGTGTATATACATGGTTTTTTAGTAGGTGGTTCCAATGAGAAACCAAG
Source organism: Lotus japonicus (assembly GCF_012489685.1). Taxonomy (NCBI): domain Eukaryota; kingdom Viridiplantae; phylum Streptophyta; class Magnoliopsida; order Fabales; family Fabaceae; genus Lotus; species Lotus japonicus. Next base: position 4,619,965 of record NC_080046.1, read on the forward strand.
TAATATTTCTTGAGTTTTGTTACATCTCTGTTTTAAGACCTAACAAGTTGTTTTACCAAATGAATGTCTTGAGCACAATGTTAGCACACGCTTCAGACTATTGTGATTTATACCTTCAGTAACATCTTATTGTAACAATCTCAAGAGTTAAAGATGGAAAACAACAATAACATCACTTTTCCTCCCACCAACAATGCCGCTGCTACTACTTCGATAGTCATTGTTTCTTTCTGAAAATATGAATAAAAAAATTTCTTCTCCGTTCTGAATGTTTTTTAAATTATGGAATAAAATATGTTCTCTATTTATGTATTTATTTTATTGTTGCTATATTATATCTTAATTTGATTCTTATATATCTGAACCTCATAAAAATAAAATAAAACAAAACTTTTGTTCACGTGAGAAACGCGGATGTAGACAATTAAAAATTTTAATTTTTCTTTTTCTTTTACGGTTCACCATATCAATTAATTTATTTTTCATTTAGCTTATGAATTTACAATTTGACTGGTTTATATTACTTAGGCTAAGTGGAAGATAAATTACTTAGCGAGTATTCTGTCAGGAATAAAAATTGAGATTGCTAAATAGCAATAGCAATTGCAAATAACAAAATATTTAATGGTGAAACATATATGTATAAGGTGATGAAGTAGCTTCATATTCATTGATTATTAAAGTAGAGATTAGAGAATTTGGCCAACTCTCTCGGCAAAGGAAATTAATATAAAACATCGAGGGGAATGTGACTTGGACATTTGAAAATTAACAGTGATGGTAGTCCAACTTTTGTCATTGGAGATCCCATGAAGAAAGCTTTATATGATATAAACAAGCCAGTTGTTAGGAAATGATAATTCCACATTAATTATATAAGAAAATCAGAGAACACTATGAATTTTCACATGAATTACAAACATATATGAAAGAAAAGGAAATGATTGCTCCCACCCACCCAAAAAATTCACCGCAAATCCAACAGCTTTTATAAGGTAACACGCAGAAGTTGTGGCCTCCATCTCCCCATATCTTATATGCTAAAACATTATTTTGCACAATCTGAGTGGCATGCACAAAATCAAGGTCACCACTGACAACATTCCAGGTACTCAACCAGTCCAGAGCAGGGTATGGTTCACAGTTGAAGAGCCCATAAGAATGTGAAAAGGTTAAACTGGAATAATAGCTAGTTGCCTCACAGAAAAATAAACAAACGACCTGTTTGTGACTTAAACTTGGAGATGCTTAGCAGTATGCATGTATATAATTGCATTAAACAACATACTATTATGTCTAACAAATGTACACTTCAAAGACCACTTGGAATTAAGTAGTCCACCATTATAACACCCAACAGAACCCCTATATGAAGAAAGGATTTGCCTCTTCTAAAATAGAGGGCAATATCGAAGGAAGTGCAAAAGCATCATTGATTGAAAAATCAATAGTTAATACTAACTTCAAAAAAATGCATAAAACTGTTGTTAGAAACTTAACCATTGATTTTATCATAATTACAAACTTCTTCATCTTAAGTTCACCCACACTTTCTAGAGCTAAACCCATGGAGAGAATATCTATTGCCAAGGGCGAAGACTAACAAAACCTAAGTGTATCTTAACGTAAAGGTTTTACAATGGCTAGCGGATGCGATCAAAACAACCTTATAGGAAGTGATGTGATTTCAGAAACCTGTTGATACTAATTGAGAATTATCACAAGTATGCGTCTAACTAAATGTAACTAAAAAAAGCAACTGTAGCATAACCTGACATGGCTATGTCAACATCTTTCACATAGGCTCACCAATCATAACTAAAGGAAAGATCACTTTTCAGGAAGAAAAGGGACTTCAGAAACCTGTTGAAACTAATTGAGAACTATCACAAGGATGCATCTAACCAAACATAACTAAATAAAAGCAACTGTAGCATAACCTGAAATGGCTATGCTAACATCTTTCACATAGGCTCACCAATCATAACTAAAGGAAAGATCAAGAACAAGAACTCCTTCCAACAAAATTCTAATAAGTATGACCTACAATAATACACATTCACACAACTCCACCGAAATTCTAACTAAAAGTATCAAATCCAGAATCATGACAGTCTAACTTGCGGACATCTGCTTATCACATAGACGTATAATGTGCCTAGCTAGCAAGAACATGTAGGCTGATGACTGATAGGAAGCTCTAGATTGGTGATGTTGAGAAAGCTCTAGATTGAAGGTGTTCTATCTTCAGATGTCTAAGCAATTGATTATAATAGACGTGCTAGTGTTCGTCTGACTTCTAGAAAGTGTCCACCTGCGGAAAGTGCCTTGTGTCTAGAAAATGCTTAAACCTGCATGCAACTTCTAGTGGCAAAGCTTATTGTTAAAACTATCTTGCATAAGGATGGTAACGGCTACTGCCCCCATAACCTGCCCTACTACCAGCATACATTCCTCCTCCTGCCCCACCATAACCAGCACCAGGGCCGTCAAAACCCTCACCAGTGCCTGGACCACCATAACTTCCATAAGCCCCACCACCTCTTCCATAGGCGCCTAACCCACCACCACCATATCCACCACCAAGACCGCCCATGTAAGATCCATAGCGGCCTGAGTATCCAAAAGATGACTCTCCATAGCGGCCTGCATAGCCACCAGAACCAGCACCAGCACCAGCACCATAGCTCCCAAAACTACCACTGAAGTCATCAGTTCCATAACCACCATAATCACCAAGCCTACCACCATAAAGTGACCTATAAGATCCAGGGCCATAACCGCCACTGCCAAAACTCCCATAAGAATCAGCAAATCCACTGAAACCATCATTGTAAGAACGTGGCCTAGAGTCACTAGCAAATGGAGGAAGAGAACCAGAGTTCGAGGATTTCTTTGGTTCAGCCTTCTTGATCTCAACCTACAACAAAGAAGCAAGTCAACCTAGATTCATTCATAACAACTTTTTTTTGCCTGGCTAGAGCCGAGAAAAACTAAAACCTGTAGTGACCCCTCCTCATAAATCAAACTATAGAGATAACACTAACAATAAAAACATCAAATTATTGAAAAACAACCGGAAGCACCAACTTTCAATTTCCTTGACATTACACATCCTTTCACATTGAAATTGGTGACTACTTCATGATAATTGGTATGGCTAGCTTCGACCATATTGCACACACTAAAAGCACAAACAGAACATACCTGAGTACCAGCCATGTCAATCATGTTCCCATCAGTTAAAATGGTATCAACAACCTTCTCATTGTCGAAAACTATAAACCCAAATCCCCGGGACCTTTTCGTGGTGTGGTCGCGAATTATCTCGTGCTCCACAACCTTCCCATATTTTGAGAAGAAGCCCTTAAGCTCGTCTGAAAATCCACACACCAAAGCACACACAAAAAAAACATTATTAGATTAAAAAAACACAGAAAATAAACATCAATCATTGTTAAACAAATCAAAATACATCGTTTAAAACATACCTTCAGATACTGAAGTTGGAATACCACCAACAAAAATCTTCTTCGTCTTGAAGTCATTCGATTGCGAAGAACCCTTTGGAATAGTCCTCTTGATCTCAACCTAACAACCCAAAAACAACAACATTGAGAACCCAATTATCTACCAAAGGAAAACCCTAAACAACGAAACCTGACCTGTTTGCCATTGATGATATGATTCTCCTGAATGACATGGTCTACAACAGCAGGATCCGCATACGTGATGAACCCGAATCCCCTGGGTCGACCCGTGTGTCGATCCTTCATGATCACAGAGTCGGTTATCTCTCCGTATTTCTCAAAGTACTTCACGAACGTATCTGCAGAAATCAAAATCAAAATCAAATCAATCAGCAACAAACCAATTACACCAATTTCGAAACAGGAAGAGAATCAAATCATTGTTGATTTTACTCACCCAAGGTGGTGTCCTTGGCTAACCCTCCGATGAAGATTTTCCTGCACGAAAACGAAAGGAATGAGAATCGAAGAACGAGAGAAGAAGAAGAAGAGGAAGAGAATGGAAACAGAGGAAGAAAGGAGCGAACCCGGGACTGGCACCGTCGCCGGAGTGAGGGTTATCGAGCTTTCTAGAAGCCATGGTTGCAGATCGGGAAGTTTTTGCGACCTGCAAAAGATGTTTCGGAATATCGCGATTGAAAGAGTGAGAGAGGAGTTAAAGTGGTTAGGGTTGTTATTATATAGCTATCCTATTGGGCTTGCTTGCACTTGGGTTCGGGCTTTACCTAATTTAGTTTTATTTGGTACATAGGTTTTTTCTTAACGAGGTATTTCCATAATCGGTAGTCTTGAGATGATAGGGGCAACTTTACACTATGTTTGATGGAATGAAGATAAGTAAGAGAGAAGTAGGGGGAAGAGATAGGATAATCACCCTTGTTTGGTGGAAGGGAGAAGGAGAAAGAGGGAATTGCAAATGTGGGTCTCACCTTTTTGCAGTCTCCCCAAAATGAGAAGAGATGGGGTTGACGACCTTTTTTTGTCGGCTTTTGCAATGTAGTGGCGGTTTTAAGGTGCTAGAGAAGTGTCTTAAAAATGCAAGTCTCCTAAAGCTACTCTCGTGTACAAAATGAAATCAACACAAAACCAAGAAGTGCAAGTGAGTCAGGATCCTCCAAGGAAATTTATAGTGAAGGGTTAAAGATGGACCACTCATATCAACTCTATCCTAAAGATAACACTTAGAAGATCGAAGTCTCCCCCTCTCTTTCCCAGTTATAGTCTTAGGTAGACTATACTTCAAACACCCAACCTAAACCAAAAATCACAAACAATCCCCGGCAACGGCGCCAAAAATTTGTTGGGAATTCGCAAGTGCACAAATCCACCCGGTTTTAAATATCGAACCACAGGGATTGTGAGTGAATGAATTCGGTTCAAGCCTTGAGTATGAAGGTTTGTTTTATTGAAACAAAGATATGTCGAAGTAGTAATAAGGAAAAACGAAACTAAAAAGACAATTCAGAAAATAACATGTTTTGCGTTCTTGTTCAACTAGTCAATTCAAGCATATCATTCTAAGCACATGAACTCATGAATCTCTCATTGATGTTATAGCCTAAGCAACTTACATATCGATGCCACGCATATATAATTCTTTCAAACCAAAAGATAAGCCAAATTCCTTGTGTACTTAAACATTTGTTTGAAGCATAAAGATTACAAAGTTCAGGCCAACAAACCCCAACCCTTCCTCTATTCCTAGTAGCCAAGATAGAAGGGGTAATCCCAAATCGGTTCCCTAATCTATAACAAACTTCCGTTCTAATTATAGAAAAGCATAAAGCAAGCATGCATACAAGCTTAGATTGAAATTCAGAAAATGGGATTCAAGGGAAGAAGAAGAAAATGTGGGAAAGAACTTAAGATTATAACTCAAATATGAAAAGTCTTACAAGAAAATCAAAGCAATAGAAGAGAGTCATGCTTGGCTAAGAACCTGAATTACAAGCTTGGAAGCCTTCTCTCACTCTTCTAGATGTTCCTCTCCTTCTAAAACTTGTGTAAAAATGGAATGGGTATCAAAGATTACAAAAGAAAACCACTATATAACATGTTTTTTCTAGTGACAAATTTGTTTGATTTTGTTTTGCAGAAGCATAATAATATATTTTCTTATTTTTTTTCCAAATGATGCATTATATAATTTTTAATGTAATAATTTATTCTATGCTGTTTTCCTTACAACATGATTTAAGCTCTTGCAACTTATTGCTGGTAAAATAATTAAAGAGATATATGTTCCTAGCCTCTCATACACAGGAAGTGGGTAGGCTCTATTAAATGCCAACTCATTCCCCACTGAACGCTTCACATCTTCTTCTTGAATTTTCAAGGGCAATTTTGGTTCAAATTCCTCTCCGAAGCTTTTTTAAACAACCTCGTAGCATTGCGTTGCTCCTCAACTACGTGTGAAGGTTAAATCTTGTTTAAACAATAATGATTAACAATAAGAGCCAAAGCATTGCGTTGCTCCTCAACTACGTGTGAAGGTTAAATCTTGTTTAAACAATAATGATTAACAATAAGAGCCAAAAAAATGTTTTTAACTTTGATATCTAGATAACTTTACAATAGAGTATGTATATGAATTTCGCATAGAAATAAAGAGCTTACCTAGAACAAATTGCCCTTGACTAACTGAATCCAAAAATAATTTGTATGTGAAGTAACCCAGCAAGTATCAGTCATTAGCGGTTGTCTGAATTTTAAGAAATGGTATAAAATCATTTTTTTATGCCGGAATTGTGTCACTTGTAGTCTCTTTAACTTTTGAAATGTCCATTAAAGTAATCTTGTATTTATGTTTTGTGACTCTACATTTCCTAGTAGATGTTTCCTTCACACAATGTGTCACTAAACTGTACCACTTGATTCCGACCAATTGTTTCATGGATCATTGAGTGCGGTTTTATTTTCAAAATGAAAATTTTCAATTATAAAAATTCATGTTTTTTTTTATGCGAACAATTAATAGTTTGAATTAGGTACCATGAAAATTGGACAAACAAAGAAAATAGAATACTTGTTCATCGATTAAGAGCAACTCACTACTATTAACAACTTGAGGTTTTTTGAAATCTCTTGTTTCCCACACATGGAACACACAGACTTTGATCTTCGATTCGATCTTTGTTGCAGAAATATCGGATACCTAATGCAAAGTTTGACCCATCCTACATAACAAAAAATTGAGAATATCGAAGAGGAAATATTTTGTTGGGGGTTCAAGAGGAAGGGATATGAGAGTTTTTTTTTTATTGAATGACCTTTAACTTTTAAGATTTATTATTAATATTAATTATTAGTTGATTAAAGTTTATACAAATCTAAACTAATGAAATGTATCTCATGGAATTTCCTATGTTTTCTTAATCTTTTTTCTCTAGATTTCACATTTTAGTTTAAAGCAACCAACCAACTCTTAGCATGGGAGCTGAGTTTTGGTCATGTTATTTGTGAGAGCGACTCCCATGATGCTATCCGGATGTTGGACTCCCCCCTTTGACGTCGCATTTGGGAGCTTTACTGATGGAGATTGTTGACATTTCTACCTCCGTTGCGTGCTAGTTTCCGACATGTCTCTCGCGAAGTTAATATGTGTGCTTACAGGCTTACTTCTTTGGGTTTACGCTTTCAATTGGGTCTCCGAAATCGGTTCTTGCCCCCAGCTAAGTTGAATCATCTTCTTGCGTCAAACCGACATTGTTCTCTTATTCATGTTTAATGTTGCTTTTTTTTTAGTTTCATTTATTTAACAAAATAAAGTTTAACCAATTTTTGTTATTTTTTTTTATCTTGGGCAATAGAACAGTTGAGTAAGAACTTAACTTTAGATATATAACTTGAGTTTATTTACCGTACACAACTTTTTTCTTGTGTAAGATTGCACAACCCTAGAAATACATTCTATAGCAGTTTGATGCAGGTCTTTTTGATTTAAAAACAAATACTAATATATTTTCACTTTTAGTCCATATGTAACATAAATTATGATTCTCAACCCATACTTTATCTAATTCATTCTTTCTCCTACCTAGCATTTAGGAAATCCACAAATGACCCTAGACACGTTAGATTTGATTTTGGAATTTATTGGGTCATCTTTTATCCTTAACTCTGATTAAGGTTGAGGAACTGAGAATACATTGTTGCTTGTGATTTGCACCCAGTAGACAGATGAGCAAGCGGCTGCTGAGCAAGTGGCTGCTGAGCAAGAGGCAGCTGAGCAAGAGGAGAAGGGGTAGATGAGAATGAGGAAGTGCCAGATGAGGATGAGGAAGTGATTGATGTGGATGAGGAAGGGTCAGATGAGAATGAGGAAGTGCTAGATGAGGAATGCTTGATTCTATATCATTAGCTTTAGTGTCATTGTGGTCTAGCCTGAAAATTTTGCAATGTTTTATGGCAATAATATGATGGAAAGAGTTCTTAACTCAACTTATAAATTGCTCGCGCAAGTGCTAGAGTTTGTTAAAAGTATTAACATATTTTTTGTGTTATACTTGTGAGGTTTATAGTTTTGGGCTGCTATTTGCTTAATTGTACATGGTCAATAACATGATTAATTGACTTGCTTCAAATTCGTATGTGTATCAGAAAATGCTAATGAAAATGATTTTTTTTGGCTTTGGTGTCTTTCGAAGGTGGGTCTCTGGGTCAGAAGAGCATGACTTCTTTTGCATTCTTTGGAAGACCTTTTGGGTAATGGATCTCTTAACATGAAAAGTATCGTTGAAATACAGAACACGGGATATGAGTCAGCTGGTTATTTGGGCAATTGAGGGATTCTGTTCATGGATTTTAGCACAGGAAAAAAGAGTACCACATTCACTCGTGTGGCTTTAAAAAATAAACCACAAAAAAACCCAATATCATCCACCAAAAGTATAGCAGCACTACGCCACGTTATCAGTACATAATTCATTCCTCCAAAAATAAACATTCCCCACTATATAACCCACAAAGCATCCAATAGCTTGAGAAATACCACAATGCAGTATCTCAAGTCAAAATTCCTCCAAAAATGAATCTCAGCCACCATCAACATGCTTCAAGGACTTGCTCCCACACAATTTATTACCTGCATAATAAATCAGACACACAGTTTCCAAAACAAAAGCACCCTTAAAGAGCAGAAATTAAAATGCTACTAATCCAGCAACCCAATTTCACCCCCTGCCTCAAACAGCCTGTAATATCACACTACACCACCATTATCCAAATGTACAAAGTCAAGCTATAGGTCCTTTAATAAACACTACCACACATTAGCTTTGATGATAACGCACATTCACTGCATCAGTCCCAGACATTTTTTTAGATAGGAAACAACATGCATAACCACTTTTGAGAATCCAACTTCAACACAACATGATAGACTATATATGGTATGCAAACATCACTTGACACACCAAAATTCCCCCTATCAAGCCTTACCGTGTTAAAACCTGCAAACGGAATAGCATACCCTGACAACCTTAGTTACAAAACACCCAATCCACACACCAGAACACAATACTTCTTAGAAACAGACCCTCACGCCGAACTCACTGCTGGAACCACACAATACTTCATATTCAGAGAACTTGCCCAAGAATGAATTTCCTTCCCCCCTATCTGCCCCCAATTTAGTTTCCTGAATAGTAAACACACATGACCGCGCTTCAGACACAACCTTCTTTTGTATGAGCATACATGAAGTGCATACATGGAAAAAAAAACATAAAGACTAAAATAAAGTGTAAACTAGTTTGTACGTGTAACTCAGTAGCCTTCATTAAATCTTCCATATAGTGCATACATTAAAGATGAAAATTAAAGCGGCAATTGTGTAGGTTCATCAAATCTTCCCTAGTTTAGAAGTAAGAGACATATTCTCATAATCGCACAACCACCCACATGTTGAGATTACAAAAAAAAAAAACAAACAAAGCCTTTGGTTTAGCATACAAGAGCTTCAAATCACCCCTACAATCAATCACCACAGACCAGATAACACACCTAAAAAAACACAATGTAAGTATAACATAAATTGCAATGCTGTAAGAACTCAAGTAATGTAATACTTACAATTTTTTTTGTGGAAGTTTTCCTTATCAGCCTCCACAAGTGCAGTGAGCTTTTCGGTGACCTCCTGAATTTTTTCAAAATTCATTTCATGGGATGTGTCCAGCTTGATCATTGGTTTGGCTACGGAATCAGCTAGCTTATTCAAATCGCGTGAAATCCAATCCCACTCCACATAACCCAAGTTTTCCACTGCTTTCTTTGTTGCAATAAAAAGGGGCTGTTGCTGATGCTTTCTCTTTGGGCGGACACTGTTAAGGGTCCTTATAGCATTTATGCAATCCGTGAGGACTCTCACATTTTCATAGCCATTTTCCTCACAAAACATGATAGCTCTAAGGAGTCCTTTACCCTCATATTTTTGTGGATCATCAATTTCGCTGTCACCAATTCTAAACTCAGCAAATGCATTGATTAAATTTCCATTTAAATCTCGGACCATTACCGCATAGCTATACTTCAACACTTTACAGACTTTACTCGCATCGTTGTTACTATGTAATCGTAGTTGTTCTGCTCCTCATTCAATTGTCCACTTGCTACATTACACATCAAAATGTGAAATTAAACATTTTCCAGCAAGCATGATACACAGATAGAGAGGGAGGAAGAAGAAAAAAGATCAAAACAGCAAAAATAGAATAAAAACATATTCAAAGTATAAGCCACAAGTTTGAATAACACCCAGTTAAGTTACTGCAACATGATACCCCTAATGACGGCCTTCAAATGGAGACAAATACAAAGGAAGTCTCATCCAATGTATCCCAAAAAACCCATGAATCAAAATAGCAAAAACAGAATAAAAACATATTCAGAGTATAAGCCACAACTTTGAATCACACCCAGTTAAGTTAATGCAACATGATACTCCCTAATGACAGCCCTCAAATGGAGACAAATACAAAGAAAGTCTCATCCAATGTATCCCAAAAAAACCCACGAATCATGACCATCAAGTAGCAGCATTTTCAACAAAATTATCAGCAGGTCTGTCACATATACCAGAAAATGCAATATCCAAACATCAAATAGATGTTAAATCTTAGATCAACTAATCAATAGCTTGCACTGTAAGATTGAAAATATGCAAGAGAATTAGAAATTCGTAACTCAATACTTTCATGTGAACACAATTTCTTACAACCAGAAAATGCAAACACATAAATTACAAAGCAAATTATTGAAGAATAAAAATTAGAAATCAGCATATCGTGAAACTCAGACACTCTCCTCCTGCAACCATGATGCTCCTCCTGCTCCACGAACACCACCGACAAGAGCCTCCTAGCGAACATGCTCATCATCATGGCGTCATGAATCTAAAAGTGCAAAAACGTAGAAATTACTTTTGAACAATAAATTAATTCGATAATCAATTCAGCAACAGAGAATGTTGAGTGAACAACAAAACAAAAATAACAGATGCAGATCTTTCATGAAAAATCGAATAACAAACTCATATAATATACAAACATCAAATAAATGTTAAATCTTATATTAACTAATCAATAGATTGCACTGTAAGATTGAAAATATGTAGCCGAAATTAGAAATCCGTAACTCAATACTCTCATGTGAACATAATTTCTAACAACCAGAAAATGCAAAAACATAAATTACAAAGCAAATCAATCGGTGCAAAGAATTTGAAATCAAAAGAAAGAAAAGCAAACAGAAAAACCTTTGTAGTGAAGAAGAAGAGGAGAATTGTTAAAGTGTAACAAAAGAAAGTTATGAACACCTATATATAAAAAATGTGTTGCCAGCTCCAAAGAGTGGCTTATGTTTTGATTGCATTGTTGTAACTCGTTGCAAGACTTTGGTGCAGTGCGAACAATTGCGTTCTGCAATGTGCAGCGCAGTCAGCAAGGAGGGAAAAAACCGTGTGTTGTGCATTGCCTTGCCTTACCAGCTGAAAAAAGTGACGTGTTCGCATTGCAACCGCTGGCAGCTCAGGCAGCGCGCGGAAGGAAAATATATAAACACAACACACAAAAGTGAAATAGCATAAAAACTACTCGGGTTGGGTGTTCATGTTATATTTACTTATAATTAACTAGTATTTTCATTTTTGTTTATCGTGTAAAATTTTAAAATTTATGTTATTGTGGTTATATGTATTAAAAGATAATAGAAATTTAAATTAATATCACTCACACCTATCATTACCATCCCCCAAGGTGTACCACACTTTAAAAGTGTGTTACATTCCACTACCGCTACACATTAGAGTGGTTGATATTAATAAGGGCGTGTGTGGTATTTTTAACAATTGAAAAAAATAATGTACGGATTAATAAAGGATAAAATTAATTTTAGATATAAGAAAATATTAGTTTGTAAGTTTTTTTCATGATAAATGTGTTTTTTTTAGAACGGAAATTATTTTATATATCTGTCTTTTCATCATTATTTATGTTAATCAATAGACATATAAAAATAATTCCAATAAATAAAAGGAAGTAAAAAAAGAGAAGATAGAAAAGATAATGAAGGAACGCTTATAGACTTACTTCTTTGGGTTTGCGCTTTCAATTGGGTCTTCGAAATCGGTCTTGCCCCCAGCTAAGTTGAATCATCTTCTTGCGTCAAACCAACATTGTTCTCTTATTCATGTTTAGTGCTGCTTTCTTTTTTTTAGTTTAATTTACTCAACAAAATAAAGTTTAACCAATTTTTGTTATTTTTTTTTTGATCTTGGTCAATAAAACAGTTGAGTAAGAACTAACTTTGCTTATTAAAAAAAAAGTAAGAGCTAACTTTAGATATATAACTTATCTTGAAAAATATCTCCTATTGCGTGAGACATCCAATCTCATTTAACCGATTCAACTAGCGATCACTAGTTAAGCTACTTACCAACAATAGTTCGATTGAGTTAATTACCGATTTTTTTTTGAAAGGTTCCGAATTTTAAAACATTGTGTATGTTTTTTATTTTTTTATGCTGCAAAATTATTTATGAAAATCTACTTTTATAATCATTTGGTTTTTCCAAAAAAATGAAAATCTATTTTTACTGTATAATAATAATAATAATAATTTTTTTTTGAAAACTTCATTCATCACCAATAAGTAGTTGATGAAACCAGAAATCTTGTTACCTTTCCGTGGAGACACTAAAACCCTTGAAACACAAACACCGTATGCTACACAACACCCAGATTCTTGTCCTTCTCCATCTCCATGTCGCTGAGGAAAGCATTCGAGCTTCCCCGCGTGTTCCGCCGCGCTCACAGAACGCTCTCCACCACCGCCTCCACCTCCGATGAACGTGTCTCCGATCCAATCCCGCCGCCGCAGCTGGATCTTCGTTTCTGCATCTGGGTTGCGCTCAAGTTCGAGACCCTTCGCATTCCCGAGCCCTATAACACGGTAACTGAGTCCCTCTGCACTGCCAACTGGCTCTCTCTTTACTGGGAAGCTCTTCAGCTTCTTAAGAAATCTGGTGTTGTAATCACTTCTGAATCTGTTAGGTTTTTGATTAGGGGGTATTGCAAAATGGGTCTTATTCATGAGGCATTAGAGGCATTTGGTAGAATGCGTGAGTTAGATTGTGAGCCTGATGCTCATGCATATAACACCCTTTTGAGAGCTGTGTTGAGTAGAGGCATTTTTTTGCTGGCTCGCGCGCTGTATAATATGATGCTCAAGTCCAATTGTTTACCTACTGATTATACTTATAATCTGTTGATTGATGGGTACTGTAAAGATGGGAACATTAAGAGTGCACTTGATATGCTCCATGAGATGGAGCTGAATAATCTGTCTCCGACCGCTGTCACGTTTACCACTATTATTTCTGGTCTGTGTCGGGGGAAGAATGTGGATGAGGCGCACAAGTTGTTTAACACGATGAAAGAAAGAGGGTTCCAGCGTGATTTGGCCACGTTTAATGTTTTGCTTAATGGGTTTTGCAAGCAGGGCAAATTGGAGGAAGCAGTTTCACTTCTGCGATTGTTGGAGAGAGATGGGCGTGGTATTCGATTAAGTGGCTATAGTTCTCTGATTGATGGTTTTTTTAAGGCTAGGAGATATAATGAAGCACATTCGTTGTATGGGAGGATGATTAAGGGGGGCATTCTGCCAGATGTCATTTTGTATGCCATTATGCTACGTGGTCTGTCAAATGAGGGAAGGGTTGGTGAAGCTGTTAAGATGTTTGCCGAGATGATTCAGAGAGGCCTTCTTCCTGATGCTCATTGTTACAATGCAATAATTAAAGGTTTTTGTGACATTGGTCAATTGGATCACGCACGATCTCTTCACGTTGAGATTTCTGGGCATGATGGGTTACATGACACTTGCACGCATACCATTCTCATCTGTGAAATGTGTAAGAAAGGAATGGTTAGGGAGGCACAGGAAATGTTTAATCAGATGGAGAAGCTTGGTTGTTTTCCTTCAGCTGTGACCTTCAACGCCCTTATAAATGGACTGTGCAAGGCTGGTAAACTTGACGAGGCACACCTTCTATTTTATAAGATGGAGATTGGGAAAAGTCCTTCATTATTCTTCCGGCTTGCTCAGGGTTCTGATCATGTTTCTGATAGTGTCAGTCTCCAGAAGAAGGTGGAGCACATGTGTGAGGCAGGACAAACTTTGAATGCTTACAAGCTTCTCACTCAACTAGCTGATAGTGGGGTTGTGCCTGACATTAAGACATACAACATTCTTATCAACAGCTTTTGCAAGGCTGGCAACATGAATGGTGCTTTCAAGCTTTTCAAGGATCTGCAACTCAAGGGGCTTTCACCTGATTCTGTCACTTATGGGACACTTATTGATGGACTTTACAGGGTTGAAAGAGAAGAGGATGCCTTTAAGATTCGTGATCACATGCTGAAGCATGTGTGTGAACCTAGCTTTGCAGTTTATAAAGCGCTTATGACTTGGTTGTGTAGAGGGAAGAAGATTTCACTGGCCTTCAGTCTTTATTTGGAATATTTGAAGAGCCTTCCTGGTCGCGATAATGATTCGATCAATGCTTTGGAGGAATATTTTATGAAAGGAGAAGTGGAACGAGCAATTCGAGGTTTATTAGAACTAGACTTCAGGTTTAGAGATTTTAATTTAGCTCCATATTCAATTCTGCTTATTGGATTCTGTCAGGCCAAAAAAGTTGATGAAGCGTTGATTATATTTTCTGTTCTTGATGAGTTTAATATCAATATCAATCCTACAAGCTGTGTGCATTTGATCTCTGGTCTCTGTGCGAAACGGAATCTGTATGATGCAGTAGTCATTTTTCTTTACAGTCTTGACAAAGGTTTTGAGTTGGGGCCAAAAATTTGTAAAGAGCTCCTCGAATGTCTTCTGGTTTCCCAAGATAAAAGGAAGTACGCCATTGATCTCATAGGAAGGATGAAATCTCGTGGATACCGTTTACATAAATATCAGTATCGCCAGACAATATCCCTTTTACAACAATTACAGGAAGGGAAAGCAGTAAAATTGTTCTCAGAAGATAACACTGATTGATCCAGATGAGTGAGTTTCTTCGTTTGGTTCTTCAGTGAATATCCCCATTAAGGAAAATGATCGTGAATCAGGAGAGTTGCTACACTTTCAGATGATCTAAAGGTGCCTCTTAATCCTCACAATACATGTATGTTAAATTTTAAATTATGCCTTTCCAGAGTTACTATAGGGATCAATTGAAGTGTATATTCTCGCATGCTGCCTTAAAATTTTTGCTTGAGAAATGGTTGACCTAGAATTAACACAAATATAGACACTTTGTATTTCTAAATTTTCTTCATCACTTACTATATTTTGAAGATTATGAAAGTTGTTTTGAGAACTTGAGCTTTAAGAGATTGGGAAGCTGAGCTTGTATGATTATGACGAAATAGACACTCCCGATGTCACTTGGTTTCTATTTGACCTGAAATATCCAGAATTACTTTTTTCCTCGGGCTTTTGTAAGTTCGTCCTTCTTCCCTTGCTGGCATCTGTTTTATGGGAATGTATTGGTTCATTTGTGCAGAACCTGTTGTGGCATTTGAGAATGTATGACTAACTTGATGGGTTTTCTTCAAATTTTAAATTACTTACATAGACTGAAAATATATTTTCTGAATAATGCTGGGCCACAGTACAACCAGCATCTAGTCTAGCCATCACTAATTATGATGCTTTGCTTGGACAGCGCAAGACTTTCACCTTTTCCTTTTCTTCTTTTTATTGTTCCACTTTCACCTCTTTGACTCAGTACCACTTTTTAATCGGTTGGGCATTTGAGTAGTCATGTTAATGGCTTTTTAGTGATAATCTCTCAGCTTCCTTGTACGTGTTCTCTGAAGTCTTAGAACTTCAATATCATGAATCAACATTTTTTGTCACATGGGGGAACTGTATCCCCAACACTTAATTGTTTAGTTTGTACACCTTGAATTCAGAGACAATAGAAACTCACTTTACTCACTGAAATAGTGAGATTCTACTCACTGTATCTTATTTTGTACCAGCAGCATTCAGCCATGGGCTGCCTGGTGTCAACTTCAAAGGACTCTGGTGAAATTAGAGGGAAGCAGGGGAGAATCGGGAAAGTTTCAGTACATGTTCCCAGTCTTAGGATTCCTAAACCTGTTGATTTTGCTCTGCAACTTGGTGATTATTTAACCAAGAATATAGTGGAACGTTTATCCACTCTTAGAACACGTGTTGTTGTTATGGCTGGCCAAGAAGGTCCTACAATTACAAGAACAAAAAGAAAAAGTACTACTACCCATCATGGTTAGTTTTAGCCACAAAAAATTACTTTATTATGAATAAGTTACTCTAATTTATGGACTTATCGGTGTCATGTGATTTCATCTGCAGGAGGTTCTACACTGAAATCACTTTCTACCGGAACAACCATGTCTAGTGCTTGGTATGTGGTGTTGTCAGTTTTGCACTTGATGTCGATACTATTACTATTACAGGCTATTTTCTTACTGCTTCCGAGATCATCCACTGATGGTTATCAACTGAACTGAAATTATCAGAAGGTAAGTAATACTACAAAACTTTGGTACATGTCAACAAATTTGTTTCCCCGTCCTTCAATCTCTCACTGCTTATTATATCAAACAGCTAAATACATTGGAATAGATTAGTCCAGGCCTCCAATTTAGACAATCCTGCCACAAAACAGCTTATAAGTAGGTCATAAGCTATTTATATAAGCTCTCCCAAACACTTGTATAAGTGTTTTATGCTATAATATAAAATCAAATAAGTTCTTTCAAGCGGGGCATAATATGGAGTTTGTCTAGAAAATTGAGAGGTGATTGAATCTTTATGTTTCTTAGAATACCAATTTTAGGGTGAACTTGTTAATGGGATGTTTGGTTAATTGTTTATAGCAGATATGATTTTCAGTAGTTGCTGAAATCTAACAAATTATTTACCTAAGCTGTTCCTAATTTTGTGACAGATCACGATGATCAAATATTCTACCACTGCTATTAATAAAATCCAAATGCCTTCCTTTGATATTCTTGGACCATAATATTATATCACATATTAGATGTTTGTTACATTTTAGGTAATCTAGTAATTGTATTATGAGTCCCTGAGAACTATTTCATTATGTCTTTCATTTAAATAGTATGCATTTATATTATGCACGAATCTTCAGAGTCTGGGAGATAAATATAAATATTGATTTTCTTATTTTATCTGCTATAAAAAATTTCCTGTTAATATAGTATTCTTTGGCACGATGTATTGTCAGATTTAAGTTTTAGTCTATAGAGAACTAGCTTTGGAATGAGATTGTGTGAGTGTGTGTGCATAACATGTCATAGAGCCTTTATGTGAGAGTGAGGAATAAAGTCCTGATCATCAGATCAAAAGATGAATGGTCAAACATATAATTTACTCCTCCCACTGACATAAAAAAGCCCTTAACACACAGTTATATTGGAATAGAGTGTGATTGATTAGCTGATAGGATTCAACTTAGTTTATGAAATACTCAACCAAAGAAGGGAAATTATAAAAACCCTGGAATATACATGACAGTATGTGATTGTGTATGTAAAAATACTCTTAATTCCATTTGTCACTATGATTTTTTATGACTTGTCATTATAAAAATACTTCTGATAACATTGGGTTCAGTTTCTATTTAAGAAAGGCTTTTTCTGAAAAAAAAAATGGAGTCTAGCTGATGAGATTAGAAGTCATTTTAAATTAATAGCATCATATTTTATGCCAGTGTTGATTCTTATGTATATGTATAATAAACAACTTGAGTTTACATATAAAGTATCCATTATTTTAAGATATGATTCATTCTACCAGAATTCCTAGTTAATATAGGTTTGCCGGGTTAAATATCATTATTAACTATTCTATCTGTTAATTGAGCATTTTTCAAATTCATTCTTTGTTTGAAATTGTGAAACACCTTGTATTTGGCATCCCTGTGATCATGAGTTTCTTTTAGTATCTTACCTGTGAAAGTTTTTTCCCTAATTTCACCCTGGAAGAAAAATGATTTTGCCCTCGCCATAGTCAGTATAATTTGAGTGAAAGTTTGTAATGATTCTCTAATCTCCCATTGGCTATCAAGGATCACAGATGTGTGTGTATAAGGCTTGTAATATTTTAGCAATATCTTATGGTCTCATTATTTACTATATTAACTAATAAACTGCAGGAAAAATTATTCACATCATCAAGAAGTAAATCATTCTTCCTTTCTGTCAAATGTAATGGCACACCTCAGAAAGTTGAATAGTTTTAGGCTTTTAGCATATGCTGCCACGACCTGTGGTTGAATAAATATGAAACTATGTTCCATCATTTCCTAATGCACTCCCATTTCCATCATTTTCTTCTTCTGTCATGAACTAATTATCTCAAAACTCAAAGGTTAAACTGTTAAGTGAAAACGCATGAATGATTTTCTATATTTCTAATACTCCCCCCCTTGAGAAGAGTTGCTTGAGCTTGGAGCGTGAACAATGGCTTTACAAAATTCTCTGCTAAAATTCAACCTTTTGTTTTTATTGGAGGAATGGAGTCGCCAAAGATGTGACATGAGTCATGAACTAATTATCTCAAAAGATCCTGTTAGGCACATTTTAAGAGAGATTGAGTGATAAGTTATTTTATTTCATTTTATTTTAGTTTTTCAAATACCTAAGTTTTTGAAGAACATATATCAGTCATGGTTCTCCACTGTTTTTATGTACTTGTCATTTTTTAGTGTAGAGTACCCTTGAGAAGTCTCACATTAACTAGAGTCTTGAGATATCGCCAAGATGGTCCTTACTCCTTATAAAGGGTAGAGCTACCCTCACTCTGAGCTAGCTTTTAGAGTAGAGTTAGGCCTCTCAAATTATAATAAGTACTATTGTTGGTCTTATGCTGTATTATTATGCCCTATCTAACTGGCAGTCATGGTGCAGAAATCCACCACTATGAGGAAATCCCTAAGGATACTTCAAGCAAGGTGCAAATAAAACTGTGATCTGTATTGTTACGAGAGGTAAACTTTCCAGATTGCATGAGAAATTGTTGCCTAACTGCAGTTTCATAATTATTCATGGTTAATTAACAAGAAGTGAGAGGACTATAACATACTTTGTCATTTTTCATTACAGGATCATGGAAATAGCACCAACCTTCCCTGATTTTTCCTTGGCCCTGAAGCCCCGAATATCAACTTCCTCCATGTTGGAGAACAGAGAACGTAAAAGGGGAAGAAACTCTTCCTAACCATCTCAAGGGTGAAAATGATCAAATAGAAATAATTTTCAGACCTCAAAGAAATATTGGCCTGCCTGAAAGATGCCAGTCAAAGAAGGGTGTTTTTCCATTTCTTTTCAATAGAAAAAAAAGTTAGGTTTTGCTTTTCCACCTACCTTCGGTTACTTCACATGTTAATTTCTTTTCTACCCCATGATATATTGAAAGATGCCTGCAAATGTAAATTAGCCATTGAGGGGAAAGAAATGGTCTCCCTGTAGATAGTACCCAATATTAAAGGCAGTCAGATCATCCATTTGTTAAACTAAATTTGTGTAAAATTGACTTGCGTTGAAGAGAAAGAAGTATTATCTCCTTTTGCCATAATTATATGTCTTTCTGTGCCTGCGTCAGTTATGCATGTCTACAAACTAAGTGTTGCATTTTGAATACGTCTCCATGGTATCACTGATTTTAGTGCTAGACAAGTTAGAATGTTTTGCTACCCCTAGGAACATGGTTTATCGATATTTTCATGGCTTCTTGAGCAATAAAGCCATGGCTCCATCTAAGGTGCACAAATAGAAAAGATGTGCAAAGTGCAAACTTACACAAGTTGTTTAGACCGGTTATAACAGGCTTATGTCCATTTTTGGTTTTGTTTTGTGATTCATTTCTACTGTAGTCCACATATTTTATGAAATGCAAAATTATCCCCGTGAATTGGGATCAATTAGAGATTTACCTCCCCATTGAATTGGAAGCCATTGGGGATTCATTCCCAGGCAAGATCCAGCCCACCACCTCAATCGACCTACATCACCATGCTTCAGGCCACACCACCTCCTTTGACCCCTATTGCCACGCTTCAGGCCGCACCACCACAGATTGGACCAGGCACTGTTCTCACTGTGCATTCCACCTGGCCAAGATCCCAGAAATTCCCTTCTCATCAGGTTTAGTTGACGATGTTCATGCTGGTGCAGCTTTGCATTGCTAGCCATCTCCCTCCAATGTTGTAAGTTGTGTCTGTGTGATTAAAAGCATGATGCTTGGGTGGGGGCAAGCTTTTTGTGTTCTTAAACCTTAAAATCTTGCTATCTGTTAACGTAAGTACATGAACATATGTCAACTTCACTGTCTAAATCTAATATGAACATATGTCATCATATGCTTTCTTGCACTTTTAGATGTATAATTCTTTCTTCAAAAAGATAACTTGGGTTTGGTATGCCATGGTTTGGTTGTGATTCATTTTGATTTTGTTTGGAGTTCTCTATCTAACTCATTCTTATGTTTTGCACGTATTAAGTAGGCAAATGAATCTAAGCTGACCTTTTCAAGTTATTGATTCGTTGCTAATTCTAAAATTTGCCTAACATTGGAATATATTTCCAATTTTTTCTTTGAGGAGTTGGATTCTCAGCATGTTCAAATTGAGGCATTCCAAATGAATGTTTCTTTGGAGGTGAATCTACATCAAAGTGTTTCCTATTTTTTCTTGAGGAGTTGGATTGTCAGCATGTTCAAACATGTATTTGTAGAGTTCGGTGTGATCTATGATTGAAGCAATGAGTCTTGGTGAAGTCATCATGGAGAACTTTTTACGTAATGACTACACTTGGGAAAACCTTTACATGTTTAATCATGCTGGCTCTATTTTTGCTCGACCAACTGTTGGACGAGATAAATCTCGATTTGGTCGTTCTTCCCAACCAACACGATGTTCACTTGATTGAGTCCTATAGACTGATCAAGACTATATCGAGTCTAATGACTATTTCGGCCAGCTAGAACACCACAATAATTATTTATCCAAAGGAAATATACTCTACAAATTACCCAGAAAAAGTTAATTTATACTATTGTATTTTCCTTAAGCAAAATATCATATAAATATCTTGTAACTTTTCAATGTCTTTCCCATGTCGTGAAAAAGAAAAGATCTGAAATTCCAGCTTGGAAACGAAGACCTAGTGTCAGTTCAAGAAAAGCAACATGTAACAAGTGGCACTGAAAGAGGAGAAACGATAGATGTAGTGGAGAGAGCACGAGTTGGAAAAAAACAAATCCTAAGAAACTGTTTGCACAGATAAGGCATTTTTGGATCTTACTGGTAATTTCAAAATATCTTACAAAACCCACTCAATCCACACTCAATTCAAAAGATCTGAAAGATCCAACCCCACCATCACAAAAAGTGCAACTTTTCGTTAAATTCCCCTAAAGCCTCTCCACAATCACGCTATTTACAGATTCGTACCACTGATTTTTTAAATAATTTAATATGAATAAATTCTGGGATTTCTACATTATTACTGTTAAGATGAATAAATTCTCAAGTATATTTCTTTAGCTCAAAGTTTAAACATTCCTTAATACTTTTTTGAAACAACCTCGTTTTTTATTTTCTTTTTGAGGATATCAGCTTTTTAAATTATCCATTTATAACAGGGAGAAAATTGATAATTATTTAGTTAGTGGTTTGAAAAAGGACACATGATATAATTGATTGGTCAAGAGAGTGGAATTTGAACATTTTTTTTCTTTTTGAAAAGATAACTCAAGATAATATGATGAAATTGAACTATGGAATATCAATAATGTTATCTTCACACTTCTAAGAGAGGTGGAGAGAGGTGGAATGAAGAGAGAGATAGGAAGAAAAGAAAAAGTAAGAGAGAGAAAGTATTAAATGTGATAGATGATAAGATGAGAGAGATAGAAATAAAAAGAGGTGGAAATGAAGTGTTTCAAAAATGAGGTGTGTATATATCATTACTCATGGAAAATAGTAATATAAACAATTAGACCATGAAGAACAAAGAATAGTCATAAGAATATGTATTTAATTTATTTTTACTGAGAATGATTGTGTAAAATTTTATACACATATACATATAATTATCTTTTTATTTTCTATTTAGAATATTTTAAAATTTAAATAATTATAACATAACAAATTGATGAAATTAATTGAATTATTGGTAAAAAAATTACATAATCATTTGTTGTGATTTATTCGTAACTCAAGATGACAAAATGGACAATAAATAAGAAAATTTGCGCATACTTAAATTTAAGTCCAACTCTGAATTTTGATGACCAAACTATGAAATTGTCTTTTAGCAAATAGCCAAATACTGAAGCTAAGGGCACTTGAGGAAAAAAAAAATAGAGATATGCGGACTTTGCATTAAGTCGAATAGCGCTCCCTGTTTTATATAAATTTAGCAAATAAATTAATTAACCGACCATGATATTTGATGTGTAAGTTCAATTATTGTTAATTTCATCTTATTTTCTTTATTTGATAAAAGCAAAAGCAAAATATAATATAGATGAGGTAATCACAACCTATTCAGTATTTAATAATATTATCAGATGACTCGAGGGTTGTCGACCTAGTGGATATTAGTTAAGGTATGTGTCACATTTTATTGCCCATGTTTAAAATTGTAATGGTTTCCTTCAAATTTATTATTATTACACTGACTTCTCTAAAATGTATTCACCTTTCATTACTCACCAACTATTTCGAATATAATTGAGAGATATATTGGAGAGATAGAGTGAACTCATCAAGGAAACAAAATAAATATATTCGGATACCATATTTTTACTCAAAATCTCAAAGCATGAGTTTATGAGTTGTATCTTTAATAAAGTTTTTACCTCATTCATTCTTTTAACCAATGTGAGACTAAAGCACACACTTGAATTCCAACCATTTTCTCCCTCAAGTGTGAGTCACCACTACATTATCATGCTCTCCTCAACGGAAGCTCACCTCCATGAGACTCCTCAAGTTCAAGTCACCGCCATATAATCATGCCCTCTTTGCATAATTTAACTGCACTTGCACTACCATCGCTTCACTGTGTCAACGAGATACGTCGCGATGAAGACTTTCAATGCAAGGAATTATTATTTGTCACACTTTAACTCTGATACCACTTGTTAGGGAGACAATGAGGCCCATGGGTTAAAAAAAATAAGATACCGGAAGTACCCGACGCAACATCTCTACCCAAAATCTCAATGTTCTGGGTTTATATGTCACATCTCTTATAAAGTCTTCTCACTTCACCCATTCTTAATCAATATGAGACTTCAACTCACTTAAATACGCAAAAAGATAATATTGAGTGTAATAATAATGAATCTTAGGAAGGTTATTGCACTATTGATAAACATAAGGGGTGATAACTACAATGTCTTCCAAAAAATAAGAATTATTAGTGCATGACAAACTAATTATAGAGGGAAGGACAATACAACAATGATAAATTTAAGATGAGGTTAGTGCAATTTCATCAAATAGAATTCTAAATGTATTTTCAATTTAATTAAAAAATCAACAAACATTTTAAAGATTTAATTTTGCATAAGAAAGTAAACATGCACACCATTAAATGGGAAGTTGTGCATTTAAGATTTAGATAAAGGTTATTATAGCATCTCCAATGCTAGTTTTTATTTATTAGAGCATCTTCAATGGAAGTGTCTCACACTAAAGAGATTCTCTCACTAGTGTCTTACACCATTAGAGAGAAATTGTTCTCCCACCATGTCCAATTTGGGTGTGGTAGTGTAGAAACTTCTCTCTCATTTTTTTTTGATTGGCGACACTTCTCTCTCATAAATATGTTCATATAAAATATTATTATATTTGCTTATCATTTAATCACCCAAAGTATGTAGTTGATTGTGGGGTCTACAAGAGAAACTTTTAAGAGTTTTTTGGTTGGAGTAAAAAATTAGTAAGTGGTTTAGATGATGTGGCACTATGAAAAATTGTAAAGAATGAAGTGTAGACACTCTAGTGAATGTGATGGATAAAGATGCTCTTAGTTCTTAGCACTATTCATGTTGGCCTGTATTGCCACATGTGCTTAAGCAACTCTCAAGCAATTTTGCTCCAACCATGAGTTCTTAGTTCTTACCACTATTTATTTAGTCCCACCAACCACATTATTTATACTTTTTATTTTCATAAAGTAAAAAACAAAACTCATAAAATAACAAAGTAATAATTTGGATGAAAGAGAAATAATTAATATTTTAAGCTAAGAACTCAAATAGTAAAACTCCTTATATAAGAACTGAGTTCTTATTTTTAAGAACTAAGAGCTCTATGTCAGCACCTCCAATGGTAAAGTTTTTAGTTCTTAGTTCTTAACTCAAAAATAAGAACTAAGAACCTTGCATTGGAGATTCTCTTATTATTATTTTTTAATTACAAGTATTCTCAAAGGAATTTTGTTCGATTCAAGTAGGATTTTCATAGCGTTAAAATTGTTCCAGCAAGCATTTAACACAAGTACGCAACTGATAAGGGTCGTGGCGTGACCAATGTCATATAGGAAATTGGCTTAGGCCCCAAAATATTAATACTATATAGTATATATTATTGAGATTGAAGAGAAGTAATGAGACAATGAAAAAGCATGTCATATTAATTGTAATGTGGGTAATGCAACGTGAGAATTGGAAAGTGCAACTTTGACAATTATAGTAGTAATAGTGTTTTGTATTAATAAATTTACATTTTTCGAAAAACTAATAAATAAAATATTCATTATTTTTACATTCATAAAATAAAAAATTAATTTGTATTTACTCATAATTTTTTATAACTTATATATTTATAATATTGTACAAGTTTGCTCTTCACTCATTATTTTTAATTAATTTTTTTTTTCATTGTTTTTAACTTGAAGTGAATTATTAAATGAGATATATGATACCAAAGTTTAAACAAAAGATAAAGATAAAAAGTTAATACTTTATATGATGTATTAATTTTTTTTAATATTTTTATCAAAAGAAATTCACTTTAGACCTTAACATGTCTATACACGACTTTGATAACGATAAATTTTATAGGGCATTTCAATGTACCTAATAAAATAATGATGGTTAAAACCTGATTAAATAATAGTGAGAGGTAAATGTTATAATGATAATCTCAATGGAAGGCTTAGTACAACATTTTCTCATAAATACGTTAATTAAAGTTGGGTGGAGATTATGAACATAGAACCAAACCTATTTAATATCCAAAATAAATAATTGAGCAAGTAATTGCTGTGGGGTTACGAAACCAACCAAGAACCCACAAATCCATGGATGACTAAACTTGCCGCCAAAGTCTGAAAAGCCTAACTGTGAGGCGAAGAAAAAAAATATTTGTAAAAAGGGTCACAAACACAAACACTGTTACCCTTTGTCCACCTCAACCTGCAGCATGTGATGCACTTTTCAGAAAAGTTCAACCTTTCAATGACTATTTATTAATTGATGTAATACAATATTATAAAATAAGGCTTTGTGTACACCAAACTAGTTAAAGTGTTTCTTTAAAGAAAATTAATTTTAGCATATTAAAACAGTATTAGAAATGAGTGATTATGAGGTCGACCACGTTAAAAACTTATGCACCCATAACTCATGTTTTCACAACTAGTACCCAGTGCATGCCATTTACAATATATTCTTTTATTTGTAGAGAAGTTTTCTTAATTTATGAACTATATATATATGTATTTTTAGAGTGAAAATATTTATTATAAATAAGATGTACTAAATATTAATTATAATAATGGAATTACAACACAATGTCACCTTGGTACTTAATCATAAGATGAGAAGTTTAATTTATTGTATATAAATGATGCACATTTTGTGGCTAGTCGTTTATCACTTAAAACAAATACTCGTAATAATAAATTAGTCTCTGTTATCAATGTTGAATATCATAATTTTGGGACTCCCTAATATGCACCACTTTTCGAGTGGTGCAATTTTACACTACTTACATTGACCGGTTATAACAGGTCAACACATTAATTTTTTTTTAAAAAAATATCATTAAAAATTTGTTATATATTAAATTTATTTAAAAAAATGTGTTGACCTGTTATACCAGGTTAAAAAAAAGTGGTGTAATATTGCACCACTCTAAAAGTGGTGCATATTAGAGGTCACCCATAATTTAATAAATAATATGTACTAAATATTAATTGTAACCACGACGCAGTAGTTATTCACCTTATTTTTTTACTCTAAGGAGTTTAATACTTACCCATGTAAATGAAGTATATTTTGTGACTAGCTAAGCATGCATGAATGAGAGATTAGTCACTGTTGTTGTCGTGAATCCCTACTCTGATTTCAAACAAAAGTTATTATTAAACAAAATTAATGGGCGGATCACTTAAAATTACCAATAAAACAAATGAATAGTTAAAAAAAGAGCATCAATGACATGGTACACAACTACAATTACAATATATCACAGGAACACAGACAGAGAAAAGTGCAAAGTGCATGAGATATTTTATATAAATAGCAGCAGTGATTGCAATTTCTCATGTGAAGAGCCGAGAAAAAGGAAAGTCCTAAGTCCTAACCTTTTCCTTTCACTATGAAAAGGACATGGTCCCACTTCCATTATATTTTTTTACTCTTTTGGTTGCACTTTTTATCAGCTTTGCTTATGTCACGTTAACACTTAACAGTTAACATATCAAACAACACCATTTGCTACTTTGCATTATTATTCTTACTTCTTTCTCCTCATCTCTCCGCCCTATATCTGAACTATATCTATCTCTCTATCTATCTTCCCTTTCTTTCCTTCTTTCTTATCTATCTCAGGTTTCTCTTCTCTCTGAATCCAACCTGAAAAATTCAGCTGCTTCTTGCTTTGCTTTCAGGTTTTGCATAAAAAAGTTCCTGAAAAAGCAAACACCCTTTGCTAACCGATCTTGTCCTCTCTGTCTTCCTTGCCATAAGGTAATTTTCTTCACATGTGCTATACCTCTGCTTTTACATGTTTTAGGAAAATGAATTTTTGTGCTTTTTTGTTGTTTCTGGAAAGTTGATGTTTTCTGGGATGAAACTTTTTATGAGCTCTTAATAAATTGAAGACTTTTTATGTAATTCTTCTCTATGTGGTGATTGAATTAGATATAAGATATGTTACTCTTGTTGTCTCTGTGTCTTTTTTCTTTTCTTTTTGTGGGTATATTTTTTTGTACAATTTTTTTTTGTGGGTATATGATTCTGTGTTAGTGATTTTTGCTGATATTTTTTATTATTTAGAATTGATCTGCCACTAAAAATTTATCCTATAATTTTTTTTTGTCTGAATTTGGTTTTTATTGGCTTTTATGATGATGGAATTGCAGAGTTAACTTGATCTATGAACTAGTTTTTATTTTCTAATCAAAGAGCCTTTGCTGGTTCTTCTCACCAATTATAATCAGATACTGTTGTCTATTATTATTATCATCACAAAATCATCATTTGCTGCTGTGTAATTTCGTGCTGAGTTTTTTTTACTTGCTATGGCATCTACACAATTTTCATAGTTGGAAGTAGAATTTCCAATTTTTTTTCTATTTACATTCCTAATTATTGATCTTATTAAAATGCTTACTTGTTTGTTTCCTTGCAGTTGCTGAATTCACAGTATTGAAATTCTCCTTTCTTTATTAGAATCTGGATTCAGTCGGGAGAGGTTCTGTTTTTCAAAAGAAATTGTAGCTTCTACAGATTCTTACTAATTGGAGCTTCCTTAGTACAGATTAAGGAGCCAAGAAAAAAGCCAGTTTAAGATGGGTTATATGTGTGATTTTTGTGGGGACCAGAGGTCCATGGTGTACTGCCGCTCTGACGCTGCGTGCTTATGCTTGTCATGCGATCGAAATGTTCATTCCGCGAACGCCCTTTCAAGGCGGCATTCAAGGACCCTTTTATGTGAGAGATGCAATTCACAACCTGCCTTTGTAAGGTGCACTGAAGAGAAAGTTTCACTTTGTCAGAATTGTGACTGGGTGGGTCACGGTGCCTCTACATCTTCAACACATAAGAGGCAACCAATCAATTGCTACTCTGGATGCCCCGCAGCATCTGAGCTATCTTCTATATGGTCATTTGTGGATGATATCCCTTCTATGAGCGACTCTACATGTGAGCAAGAACTTGGTTTGATGAGTATTAATGAGAACCGTGGCGAGAATGGTTGGGTTCCTCCAGAAAACCAGAATGTGTCTGGTTCAGATCAAGGTACTGATTTACCTGGTTCGGATAAGCGCTGGATTGGTACATCTTCAAAGCCTGAGTTAAGCTCTGAACCTCGTGTTCAGGACCAGCCAGCTGGACCTTCAAATGAATATCTGCCAAAGGTATAGTTGAATGTCATATTTTCATTTTCCGATTTTCGTCACGAGTCTCATAAGGTTTTAAATTGCGGTTGCGGTTTCCGCATCGTTGTGGAATTGCGGACCAATGAAGGTTGATGTGGCCGCAATTGCGGACAATGGGTTGATTTTTCTAAGCAGTTTTTTGCCAACCACATCATGCATGTTTGGGTAACAGTGAAAAACCAGGGCCAAGCGAAAATCACGGTGAACAGAAGCAACTTCCATTAGCTTTTACGACTGTCCACCATAATTTTGGCCTCGCTATGGTTTCCCTCCATGTATCCAAACATGCACTACATTTTCCTGTGTCATAATTCATTTGGTTGAATTCTCAATTCTTATGAAAGCTGCTTGCTTGCTTTGGCTGCTTCTGCCTACGTATGTATTGTTTCGCATTCTAAGGTGTACTTTTGTTGCAGATAGTTTTAGCATTCCTGATTTATTAGTTTTTTGTACTCAAATGAGAAGTTGGAATTAGCATATTTCTTTCATGTGAATAGCTTAGTTAAAAGGCTTTTGTATCTAATTGTGCCAACAATTAGTCCATTACTTATGAGTTTAGTTTTCTATATTAAAGTTCTCATACTTTCATCAGATTGCATAGCTAATCTCTCATAGTTGATCTGCAGTTATACTGTCATGCTACAAAATGCGCTTCAATACGTGAAGATGATGATCTGTATGGTGATTTCAACATGGATGAAGTCGATCTAAATTTTGAGAACTACGAAGAACTTTTTGGTATGGCCCTCACTCATTCTGAATCGCTTTTCGAAAATGGTGGATTTGATAGCTTGTTTGGGGAAAAGGATGTGTCTCCTGGAGATTCTAATTGTCAGGATGGTATTGCTGCAGAGGTGCTAAACTCTTCTTACCCTTTGCTTGTGATAATTTTGGCTTTTCTATTGTTGGAGCATGATATGTTAATATGCTCCATATGTCTCTTTAAAAAAAATGCTCCATATGCTGCATCAATGATATTCTTGTATATTCAATTGTGTGCATTTGTTCTTCTGAATATATTAACCATATGAATTAAAATCTATGCTCAGTCAGAAAAGGGATTTTCAGGCACGTTGCATCATAAGCACGCTCCTTTGTGACTTTAATTATTAATTATCCTTTGTACTATTATTTGGTAAAGGATTTAAGTCACATTTTCTTGTTTCTCCCCCCCCCCCCCCCCCCGCTTTTCTTCTTGCATCTCTTCTTACTTTCCCTTTCAATGACTTATCTTAAAATTCTTCTTGTATGATATATACATACATACTTAGTATGTTTTCCTGCCTTGTTTATTTTGGTTCAACTTTAGTCTCTTGGCGTTGGAATGTGATTCTTGGTCTACACACTGTTGTATATTTTGCAAATTGAAGCTATTGCAAAATTCTTAGGTCTTAAAAACTTCTTTTTCTCCTTCTTTTCTTCCCAGTCCTTTTGAGACATTTTTCATCTTAAAACTCTTAAATATGCATCTCATGTAATTAAACGGTGCAATAGCTAATGGTTTAATGTGGAAGGAAGAAGAAGGAAGCTAGGTTCAATTTGATGGCTTCATTTTCAGCAAAATTTGCTCACTATTTGAACATTAACATTTCTATTACAATATTAGCACTCATTTAGTTGTAATTATGTTGATTTGCTAGTGGTGAGGTTCTAACTTCTAAGATAGTTTCTGATTACTAGGTTGCAATTGTCCTTCCTTTGATTCATTATCATCAAGCTCTATCATTAAAACATCATTAGTCATCACGCTCTCACAGTTTCTCTCACTGGTTCTTTCTTTCAACACTTAAAAGAGTGTTGTAAAATAAATAATTCTTCTGTAACATTTCATTTACTGTATACTTATTTTCAGATCTAACTTTTGTCTCCAGGGGTCATACAATGGACAGGTCAATGCAGTGCAACCAGCATGCAGCAATACAGCATCTGCAGATTCCGCATGGAGCGCTAAGACCGAGCCAATTCTGTGTTTTACGCCGAGGCATGGCCAATCAAACCTTTCATTTTCTGGCATTAATGAAGAGATCAGCGGCGGCGACCATCAAGATTGTGGGGCTTCTTCAATGCTTCCCATGGGAGAACCTCCGTGGTTTACACCTTGTTCTGAGAGTAACCAACATTCGGCCAACCGCAGTAATGCTGTCATGCGTTATAAGGAGAAAAAGAAGACACGCAAGTAAGTAGTCACAATAAATAGAAATTCTTCTTCTTCTTTCTGTTTCTTTTCTCTCAATCTGTATACTTTTGCTCTGCTATTCACTGGCAACCGTGTTGGTTAAATATTGGCAGTTGTTGCAATAGCCATAATTGATTATTGACTTTTAGCCTGTACAGATACAGACCGAAGAACACTCATTGGAGCTAAAAAAATCTTGATAAACTCCACAAGTGTTCTTTGGTCTGCATACAAATGAGTTCTCTGTTCTGGTCTCAATTTTTTATTATTGGGTTACTATCTTTGCTATCAAGCTAGATAGCTCTTTCCTAACTTTCCAAACATCAAAGCATGTATCCTCTTTACACTTTAGTTGATTTAACATCAATTTTCATCATCATGTTATTAGGTTCGACAAAAGAGTGAGGTATGCCTCTCGCAAGGCTAGGGCTGATGTTCGAAGGCGCGAGAAGGGCCGGTTTGTGAAAGCCGGGGAAACCTATGATTATGACCCTTTGAGCCCAACCAGAAGCTACTGAAAGGTACAACTCTTAACCATGTTATATAAAAAGAAAGAAACAGTTAGATGAAAAAAAAAAAAACAGTTACCTGAAAAACGGATCAAAATTTAATGCATTCTTTCTCCCTGAAATTACAAGCTAACTGATTTTATCACAGGGCACTAGATTTTGCAACAAGGAGGAGAAAAAAGGATTTTCAACAAGGCTGTGTTCAACAGTGTAAGCTCAGGAGCTGACATGGCATGATCACAAAGTGTCCTCTTCAGGCAATGCCTCTGTTATAGTCCGTTTGGTTTAAAGTTAGAAAGTATGAAAACGGAAAAATAACACATCCCGATGCACGTTTTGTGGACGTAACAACTTGCCATTTCAACGAAAAGTGCCTTGGGATTTATTATTTTCCCGTTTTAATACTTTCTAACTTCAAACCAAACCAGCTTGACTTGGCAACTTCTGCTTCTTAATTCTTCTGTAAGAATTCAAAAGTCATCAATGTCTTTGGCCTTAACCATGATCTATATTGTTTGCCATGTGGTTATGTAAACTTCCCTCTATGTTTGCCATGTGGTTTATGTAAACTCACTGCGGTATAGTCACATGTTACATGAGAAAGTGGCTTAATTTGACCGTTCCAGATAAACTACACGGTTGTAAATGGTAATGTTTTGATTGTATAGCACACAATCAACGTGTATCAGTTAGATGTATAAATTTCCCCACGATTTTGATGTCAAGACAAATTGTAAATTCAATGGTGTATGTATAGAATGGGATACTGTGTGTGCTGAATTGATAGCAATCTTATTTTTTATACTTGGATATGTACCGATACGAGTTTTGTTTGTGATATGGTATTTTATTTGGGTGGTGTTGATGCACTTCAATTGCATGGCGTGTACCTTCCTACCTGGTTGAATTATGAAACATGCTTCTCAACTAGTGTATCCCGAGTACAACCAGGACTTATATCTTCTAACCTGGGGGAATTGTACCCTCATGCTTGCAGTTGGTTGCATTAATCTCTAGTTCAACCCAAGTCTTATCAGAAGATGTGTACACTCTTACTCCTTCTCAACTAGGGTATCTATTGATAATGATAAAATACTAGTCCTTATTCATACAAGTATCACCTATATCTAATTAAATAGGTAAATATATCAAGGAATATATGGAAACGATTGGCATATATTTTTAATCTAACAATATAGTCCTAATTACAAAGTTTCCCGATTACCCATAACATATTTTTCTAATCTGGGTATAGTGATTTAGTTCCCTTATCCAGATTCTCCAATACCCCCTCATGTTGGAGCAAGCAAGTTTCAAATGCCCAACTTGCCAAAAAAAAAATTGATATGAGAGATTGAAACACCATCTTCAAGTTTTCTTGCTCTGAAGGTTTAGTGAGTTTATACATCATAAAGAC
The DNA here is from genome assembly GCF_012489685.1 of Lotus japonicus. Taxonomy (NCBI): domain Eukaryota; kingdom Viridiplantae; phylum Streptophyta; class Magnoliopsida; order Fabales; family Fabaceae; genus Lotus; species Lotus japonicus. The sequence continues at coordinate 4,652,571 of NC_080046.1, forward strand.
AAACTTCCTGCTCATAAGGTTGAGTGAGCCCAAAGTCTTCTTGCTCATATGGTCAAGCAAGCGCATTCGTTGTGAAGAAAAAACATCTTGCTTTTAAGGCTGAGCGAGCGCATTCATCCCCATTTTCACAATTTGTTTCAAAAAAACTTCCACAATTTGCATTGGAAGCTTTGTCATAAGGAGATACCGTTCTCCTTAAGGTCATCCCAATAATTATCTTCATCTCGATGATTTTCATCGCTATCATATTGATGATTGTCTTCCTCATCATCAATCTCGTCATCTATGTCGTCACTTGAGAAAAAATTGCAAAAAGAAACACCATTTTTATAACAAAGCTTCAAATTTTGAGAAGCTTAACAATGAGATTGTGATGACACGGGTCACAAAGGATGATACCGCTTTGAAACCATGTTGAGATCACAAGGTGCAGTGACTCAGGTATTGAAATGAAAGAGTGACGAGAATGATATCATGAAGAAAAAATTTCTTATTCTTAAGGCTGAGTGAGCCCATTCGCCTCAATTTTCACCATTCAAGTAAATATCAAACTTCCACAATTTGTCAATGGAAGCTCTGTCATAAGGAGATATCAATCTCCTCAAGATCATCACAATGAAAATAAAAACGTGCATGTCCAAATATTGGGACTGGAAATAAAAACATCCCCAATGAACATGTTTCACATGCTTAAACGGACTGCAGCTTATTATAAAAAAGGACATTCCTCTTATTAATTTGTACATCATAATATTTGTAGCATGTTCGGGTTATTTTCTATTTCCTCATAATTAATTAAAGAAGTCAGAATCTACTGAAATGAGTTTTTTCTTTTTTTGGAGTTCATGGTGTCCACCGCCAAAAGCTGTGACTAACTCCCTTACCGTAGATATTCACACTAATCGGTAAACAACTGAACATGAAATCCTCTCACTTGAATCCCACGTGTATTGCTACAATGTCTACTTACCAGAATCAAACACAACTAACCAACCAGAAATTATATCCACCAGGTACAGAGAAACTAAGAACAAAACCCTCTACAAGCTCTACATCATAAAGAGCAAAAGGTTAAATTGACTCTATAAGTCAGCTCCATGAGAACATCAAAATTGTCACAAATATGTACACCCTACACTGTACATTAAACTCTCTTATTCTATTTAGCATGATCACTCATTGCTTACCAAAAGCAAGATGCATCATCTTCAGGCATTAAGGGAGTCCTGCAAAGTGGGCACGTAATGTTCCAATAGTCCAACCATTTCTCCAAGCATGCTTTATGGAAGAGATGGCCACAAGGTAAACAGTTTATCTCTGATTCTGGTTCAAATTTAGTGAGACACACTGAACACTCATGTTCAGGTTGTTGTTTGCAACTGCTACACACACTCTCAAACCTAAGCGTTGGTGTCTTGCTTCTGAAGTCTTCAATGAAACCCTCTGAGGGACTGAGATATTGGAACTCAGATGGATCAGGTGGGTTTTGGGAGTTTTCTGTTGGAGGGGAGGGTGATGAAACATGGATACCAACAATGTGAAGGAATGTCCTAAAAATGGCTTTAACTATAGATATTGACATTGCAGTGTTCACCAGAATTATACATAACACTCCTTCAGAAGGTGCTGGGAGACTTGATAGGCCCATTTTGGTCACTTAAACAAATTGTGTTGCAAATGTTGTGGCTCAAAATAGTCAACAATGCAAGGAAATAAGGGATATAGGAAGAAAGAATTTCTATGTCAAATTTTACCAATGGAAAGTGGAAACTATGCAAGTCCCTTTTTGATTGATGTGTTACCTGCAAAAACAAATCACATGTTGATTAATCAATCATAGATTGAACAAAAAGAGCAAGCTTAAATCGGATTTGGGTTACCTGAAGAGTCGAGAATACCCTACATTCACGAGTTCACAATATCTGGGCCGTACAATTAAGATCAATCAACTCATACTTTTTTATCAAAATCGAACGCTAGACATGGCTTCAAATTTTTTTTAGCTGACTAGGTGAATGTAGGGATTCCCGACTGCAGGCGCTTAAATCCTGAGTAACTAGTTGGTTTTCTTGGGATCCATAGTTCACAAGTTTCCTACTAAAATAAATTATGGATGAAGAAGAATGAAACAACAATTTCCAAGATACCAGAAATTTGGATAAGGAAATAGGCACATGATTCCATTGAAAGTAAAAGGGGAAATTCAATTTGTTGTTCAACATGAAAAGCTGTCTCTTTTTACCAAGGATGAACTAGCTACAACATAGAGAGAAAATTAGGGTGAAAGTATGCACCCCTACAAACCTAAATTAGAGAACCAATCCCCAAAATCTAAGATAATTAAAACAAAGAACATGCTTTCTGTGTCTTTCCTATAAGACAGAAAACAAGCATAATCAAACAACACACTGCACAACAATTTCTGAAAACCTAACCAGCTTGTAATTTGATGTAAAGGTTTTGAGATTGCAAATTGACCAAACAAGGTAAAATTTTAAGCATTGAGTAGCTTCTTCATCAACAAAATCTACCAAAAACAAAAACTTTATGAAGCAAAAAAAAAAAAACAGAGGACAAAAGAATGATATATCTACAAGATAAGATGCTAAATTAGGATAAAAAAATTAAACACCCAATTGAGAAAGATAAAAAAGAATGCATTTTTGGAACTTACCAAAAGAGGGTATGAGGATTGGTGTAATGTTGATGAAGTGAAAAATGTATCAGAAGAAGGAACAGCTTGTTATCAGGTTCCATATGATGTGAGTTTCATCATCTCATGTTGTGTTGGAGTGGATGATGCAGAGCCTCTTTTCATTCTTCTCTCTTTGCTTTATACTAGAGAACACGAAATGATTATCTCTGGTGTAACCTCAGTCCTTAACCATGGTTAAAAGGACCTTATTTTCTGGGCAAAGAGACTTGACCACAGTTAACCCTTTTTTGGTTTTTGTTGGTAACTTAAATATGAGAAAATAATAAATTTGATATGTGATATGATTGGAAAAGAAAAACAAAATGAGAACCAGACGCATATGAGTGTTGTTATTATTTTGTGATACACCAATTGAGATTGTTATATTTATGCATGGATGGGACCATTGTAATTTTAATTATTTACTTGTATTTATCTGAGTTTGACATTGTTAAGTATGATGTGTTCGAGTTCACACTGTATTCACTTGTTCTAATATGTACTCTCATCAGAATATGCTTTTAGAGCACGTTTTGTTCTAGTTTTTTTAAACAAAATTTACTTTTTAATTAAAAAATCATTTTTAATAACTTATTCATGAGTTTGAGTACATCTTTTTCAACATATTTTTTCTTAAAATAATCAGTTTTTAGATCATACTATTTTTGATAACTTCTCTAAAATAATATTTGCAATACATGGGAGAAAAATTATACTCAAGTAAAAAAATTACTTTTTATCACTGTAAATAAATATAAATTGGCCTCTATATTTCATAACAATATTTTAAAAATAATAATTTTTCACTCAAGTTAGCAATCACCTTTTTAGTCTTAAAAATATAAGAAATCAAGAATTAAATCATATTTTTAGAGAAGTGTATGAGTTTAATTTTATTTTTTAACTGCGAGCATAATTTACATGATATCCAAATGGTGCACATGGTGGATACTCTGGGTTCACCAAAAAATGTAAGGAAAAATCAATAAACTCCTTAAAATGGTTCACTTATCCATGAGAATTTAGGTTGATTTTTATATCTGTTTTGAATATTTTTTCACACTTTCCCCTTGGTTGTGAGCATTTCATGAAACTCTCAAATTTGGCTCAAAATGTACTGTTTGATGGGAGACAAATGGTTCAAAGAAAAATCCTAAATTTTTCCAAGAGATTTTTGAAAATATAAAGAGAAGGTAACTTTTTTTTAGGCTTGTAAATAAACGTTTCCAAGCATATCCCAGAGTTAATTTGCACTAGTAGTTAATCCTGTGTTGAAAATAAAACCCGCTGTTTTCACTTAAATGCATCGATTAGAATAGTGAGACAAACGTCCTTACAATTCCAATCACGAAACAAATTTAATTGAACATAAGAACTCCGTAAAACAGTGAAACTGTAAGATAATTCTGGCATCCACACTGCTTTGCAGTTAAGCAACATTTATTATGGACGTGCTACACCCTACAAGGAGCTAATCTAAGTCAGCACTGGTTCTTATTTTTTGAAATTGAAAATTTCACAAATCTCAAGAAACTGATTTCATGCAAAGGATTGAAGCTTATGGCAGCACTATACACTGGAAGTTTTAGTGTTTTTTTATGCTGCATGAGAACTACAATTACTCGTCCATTTGTAGCAACACAATGAAGTGAAAATATACAAAGATAGAGCTGAGCTCTAAGGACAATTCACCCAAAATTAACGATTGAAAGTGAGTAGACAAGCAAAAATTGTCAATCATCCGCTTTGAGTGCTATCCTGGACTGCCTTGGAAATACACTTACAAAGCCTAATAATTCTTGAAAACCCAACTCTCTCATTCACAGCTGCAGTTGTTATTTTATCTACAAGCGATGCAGGAAGAGGCTTTTGTTCCCCGCTAGCAGAGGGATCATGTATTTGACATGGAAGGACCTCCACAGGATAAGCCCCACTGCTCAAAAACAGAACAGATGTTAAATTTGAGGAAAATTTTGCAGCATTTATGTATGAAGTATAAATCAAAAGATCTGAATAAAAGTTCAAAAGCTGAAAACACTCAGCAGAGTCTCGGTTTTAGGGATTCATGTCTGTCTGGAGCTTATGAGAGCTAAATAGTAATATGTTCAATTGGAACAAGAGAGAAACACGACACTGGTGAATTTGATACATGTTCGGGTACAATACAAGCAGAACAACATAGTACAAATAAGACATATATTTGGTGTTTGATGACTAATGCACAAAACGAATAATTTCGAGGGAAAGGAGAACAAATGATGGAAGATAAGGGTTGGACCATTGGGGGATATTAGAGCATGCGAAATTGCATGCTGTTTTTTGCTGATCCATTATTATTGTCACATGCTTTGATTGATTTAGCTGTTAGGACTTAGGATTGCTGAAAGTGAATTGTATTAACAGATTCAGACACTCCAAACAACCTGTTATAGGCATTCTGTTAGGCCCTATAAATTAGTGTTCTCTACATCTAAAAGGAACCATTTTGTTGTAATTTGTTATCATGTAATTCAATACAGACTCTCTCTCTCTCTCTCTCTCTCTCTCTCTCTCTCTCTCTCTCTCTCTCTCAGTTCTGTACCTTCCTTCACTTTCTCTCAATTTCTAACTTGCTCGAACTCTATCATGGTATCAGAGCAATAATAATCCGTGACAAATGACATGAGAACATAGAAATCGATTTGAGTCTCCAGAAATCAGAGCACCAAGTTCAGCTACAGTAACATTTTCACATTAAATCTTTATTAGTAGGGTGAGAAAAACTTTCTTCGTGGAACCAGCACATAGAATGACCCCAACTACAGAATTATGTGATAAGTCCAGCTATTCTATTTCATTATCTAAGTGAAGAAAATTGCAATGGACAGTTAACCCTGCATATTCAGAAAGGGAACAAAATTCCCAACATTGCACCTAAGCTTATTACTTCAATCTATAATTCTCTACGTATAAACTTGAGCTAAATTAAAACAACTAAAATCTGAATTTCGGAATCTGACGAAAGGCTCACGAACAATTTTGAAGGATCTTGAGCAAGTTCTTGTGAACTCATTCATGTCTACTGATGATCCAGTTCCCATTCACGATCAACTTGAGATTATTCCGGAAGAAATTAAGAAAGAATATGATGCATTCATTGCTAGTATTGAGAGTGTTCAGATTTGTTTGACTTGATGGATAGTTTCTTTAGCTAGATTTGATTCAAGTGTGTTTCGAGTCTCACATTAGTTAGTAAAGGTTAGATCATAAAAATAGTATAAGAGAATAGACAATCTCTATTCTTTAGAATTCTAAGGCAGCAAATGGCATCTGTGTTTATTTATATCAAAGAACGACAAGAGGTGACTACATGAACAAAACAAAAGGTCACGTGACTTTTTTAGTGAATGAATTTTAGCCATTAGGTTAGAATAAAATGAAGGGATAAAATTAGGCGTAATTCTAAATTTTAGTCATTAGATTAAAGTTTAACCCTCAATCATTCTTTCTCTCACATTTTTCCTATCTTTACATAGAATCAAGAACCTAATAGAACTAGATTAAACCTTCTACGTCACTTTGTCAGGCACTCTGTTAGGCCCTATAAATAAGTTTTTGGTTGTATTTTCTTTGCAGCTAATCCAGTACAGATCCGTTCCTTCTCTCTCTCTCTCTCTCTCTCTCTCTCTCTCTCTCTCTGAGTTCTCCCTGCTTTTCTTTTCTATCTCCCATTTTATTTCACTTTCTCACTTACTTAAACTCTAATAAGGGAGAGGGAGGCCCAAGGAGGATAGTTACCAAGAGAAAGAAAAAGGTTGAGGCATTTCTCTTTTTGATGATGTTGTGCATGGGACAAAGTAGTCCTCTATTTTACGTAACAAAATTCAAGACTTATTGCCTCGGTCTTTATCTTATCTTTTGCCCCGTCCATTGATTATCAAAATGAAATATAATACAAGCATTTATGTTCTGTCCAGTCGTTCATTTTTTAGCAAACCGGTCATGCCTTTGGCTAGCAGGACACAGCAAAAAGAAAATTAAAAGTGAATTGAAAAGACAATGTAGTACGAGTTTACCATTTTAAGCATGTCATATCAAGAGTCACTTGCACCTTCTTCCCACTACAAAAGTCAATGAATAATAGCTGCAAATCAAGCTGATGAACTGCCAAAACAACATACGTTAGAGACAAAATATGCTTTATTATTATCAAGATAATCTTAAGTCAGGAAAATCATGGTATTAACCACTTCCAATCAAATATCAGAAGAATGTGATTGAAAATTGGACCGCAATCATAAAACTGATTAAATGGCTAAGTATGCAACCTGTTCAACTCCAAAAAACTGACCGATCAAAAAACCTGCGGGGATCACTTGACCCCAATCCCAAAATAGTGAAAGCTAGTGATGAAAAATGGGTTCAAACCATTTTTTTAACTTAATTTATTTATTAATTCAACGGAAAATATATTTTTGACCAATAAAGACTGAATGCCAAGTTACAAAAGCCCATCAAGAGGTTTACATATGAATGTTTATTATTTAGCCTTACAAGACATAATACAGCCACATCAAGAGGTTTACTTTATGTTAAGAATATTATCCAACTTGTATTTCTAATTTTATGCTAGTTTATTACTTCATATATTATAATATAGAAAGTGTATATTTAATATTGCTGGTTCAAACCAAATTTGAATTGAACCAGTAAAACACTCCATTGGCTCAATGACCATCTTTGGTCTGACTTTAAAACAATCACTCATGGCAAAGTGCAGAAGGAATTTGTTTACCTGAGCGAGAATAGAACTTGGCATGGACCAAGTTTCTAATCTCTATCTGAGCTAATTGAACCTCCTCAGCCACATATAGCAAATTACTTATAAGTGAACTTGTTATCTGCATAGAAAAACAGGTCAGCTACAGCAGCAATATTTTGAAAGAAGTCAGTACTCAGTCATTTGACATTGTACGGAAATGTCATGTGCCCACCATGGGATATCTATAGGCTAGATTGACTTCATCAATTTCTCCTGAAATAACCGCGGACCAGATTGACTTCGTAATTTTTTCTTGGAACAAATGTGGGCCACGTTTACTCTAGAACTAAACTTTAGCGGGTGGCTCAATATTGGATCTAGAATTGGCTATGAAACCATCATAAGATTTCAGTCTAAGCCTAACTCTAACCCAAAAGCAGCTCAAGGGTAAAGATTTCCGTACCCTTTATAACAACTTCTTTTCACACATCTCTAGTCAATGTAGAACATTAACACGGAAGAGCCCTATGAGCATTGAGCTGGCAGCATAAGGTAAAAAACTTGAATAATCCTCCAGAACATCTTTGATACTAAATTTCTTTAACTCCCATAATTCGCTAACCAGAATCAATTAATTCATACTCCTTATCAAGTAGATCTTATTAAAAAAAAGGCTGATCCCGGACCAATATCCCCATCATTTATAAATAATCCTTCCAAAAGGAAAATTAGCATTATAAATAGAGTCATTTACCTGTGTTTCTTGTGCCAAACTGATTTGACCAGGGCATTTCTTATTGGTATGAGGATTCAAGACAAACAGAAATGCAGAAAAAGCATCCATATTTGGAAAGGTCTGAAACCAAGTACATCGTATCAGAAAAGGGTATGAATAATGAATATTACAACAAAACAGATCAATTGCCAACCAAATTACCTTCCTGATATTCACATTATTCAAGTTACTCGATATCATTATGCTTGATAAACTACTATTTACTGTGAACCTACATTTCATAAAAAGAAAAAAATAGCCACTTGAAGATTTAGTCATGTAATAAAAAGATATGCTTAGAATTCAATTATAAACATAAGTAAGAAATCAAGATTAACTAACCTTTGGGTGATATAATCACAATAGTTGAGAAGAATTTTGAAACAACCATCCTTACGCTCAAAATCTTCAATATTCCACAACTGAAGGGGAAAATAGAAACAAAGACAACATCTGTCATAAAGCGGTTTTGGTATCTCGTGCCTAGACAAGAACCACGTTTAAAGTCAAAAGACCTTCAAATTCTGGAATATACACTTGTAAGACATTCTCTTCAGCAAATAATCATGAACAGATTTTATAGTGTCAGAGCAGGTTCGATCCCCTTCCATCTTGCAGTTATTATAGAAGAATTCAATTAATGATTTTGCTTTCCAATCCAAACTTTCAAGCTCCAGCCTCTTTTCCATTTCGCTAGAAACCTAGCATTGACCAAAAAATATTGCCAATTGAAACGAAATGGTACGACATAATTAACATTTATAATCAGGTTGCACCCATGAACTACAAACAAAAACTACAGGCAACATGCAAGGGAGAATGTATCATGCATCCAAGAGGAATGAAAAAATCTTACTTGGGTATGACTATCATCAGCACGAATGTTAATTGACCCAATCTTAGTTGAACAAGGGATGACATTTTTCATCATTTGAGCCTCCTGAAGCCCAGAACTCAACTGTTGTAATTTTTTCTGCGAAAATTGATAGTTTGTATCATCAACAATGAGCATTGCTAAATACCAAATGTGTAAGAGAGAATACCGTTAATCTCTCACGCTTCATATGCATTAGTTGTAGCTTTGCTTTCTCATAAGCTATATTGATCAGTAACATTCTCGTTTCTACAATTCTGCACAAGAAACATTTATAATTATCAATCATTCATCCAAAACAGTTCCATAAACATGTACAAAACAACATAATCCACAGAGTGACACACTCCAACAGCATAAACATACCTTCTCTGTCCAGGAATATTTAGAGGATCTGTTGATTTCTGCAGAAAGTTATACAAGAACCACCAGTTCAAAATAAACAAGAAATGCCACACTAGGAAGTGATATGTTCTAATTGCTATATATGACAGCTTATTCATGATACAATATAACTAGATAAGTGCACTAAAACAAATTATCCCATCTAAAGAGACCTGAGATTGAATTTCAGAACAAAGAATATCCCATTTCTTAGCTTTCTGCAGATGAACCAATATATCTTCCAGCTTGCTAATCTAAACATTGAGAGAAAAATGAATTATTTGTATAAATAACTATGAGAAAATTTATGTGAATAATGAAAAGCAAGGCATAATATCTACAATTTTATTTGAATTCTATTATTTACAAATTCTACAAACATATATTAGAACATACCAATCTCAAATTTAGCTTATCAACTGACGGAGAAAGCAGCTGTTTTGTGCTCACTGAGAATTTCTTTAGAGTCTGCAAGATAATTGACAATAAAGAGGCCAAACAAAAAAACTGAAATTCAATTTAATTCATAAAGCAGTAACCATACATGCTGATCATTCTGCATCTGATCCCCAAGCTTTTCTCTTTCACTTCTCATAGGACTCATTTGTTCTGAAACTAACAGTTCATTACCATTCCAACTTTCATGAACCTCTGAACTTCCGTCAATCCTCCCAATTTTATCGATATTTTCTCCATCGCTGAGTATCTTGGAACCTTTTCTTTTCTTCCCAGAGGAAACCTCAATACCAGATTTTGGAAGAGGGCTTTGATCTACTTGGAGTACCACATGGTAGTTGTTATCAAGATCACATCCAAGACCATCTGAGTTGCCCTTGTGAGACAAGTCTTGGATATTACTTTGGATCAACTCACCAGGAGCCTCTTGCAGGGCCAGAAAGGGCGACTGAGCTGTTGCTTCTTGGATAGTTGTGCTCGGAACTATAATTCTATCAGGACTCTCGACCGGTTTGCTCTTCGATGCAATCTAATTTACCCAAGTATCAAATCAGTGCCAAAACTATGAGCCAAGAAACTAACAAGGTCAACATCATAAAACAACAGCAACATAAAAAGTCTTATCCCACTATGTGAGGTTGGCTATATTGATCACATGACGCCATTGCACCCAATCAAAAACAAAATTGTGGGGTATTAATTAGACAATAAGTTCGTTTCAACAATATCTTCCAATGACCTTTTTGCCTCTCTCTTCCCCTCTTTACTGGACTAAGAACCGTTATCAACCCTTCTCACCGGTGCCTCCAGAAGTCTTATTTAATATGCAATCTAATGCAATAGTTTGACTTTTGACCTCTGCTGGGACACACCTTTACACATCTCAAGCACTTGTTTTTGCATGGTCCAAAATTTTAATTTTATCAACAAACATAACCAGAAAATTTGTTACTGTGACTAAACTAAATAAAGGCAAACTGAAATAGGTTTTGCAAAATTTAATGATTAAAATTAAACCACAAACCAAACCTTTTGAAGAACATGACTGGTAAAGCTTTTTTATTACCTACATGCATTATGTTGTTTGTTGAGAAGTCCCACATTGGCTAGAGATATGGCTAAATAAACCCTTATATAGAGTAGAGTGACCCTCACCTCTAAGCTAGCTTTTGGGGTAGAGTTAAGCCAAACCCAAATTCTAAGATAGTATCAGAGCCTATCCGAGATCCGTTTATTGGAGACCCCATAAATGGGCCACCCGAAGATATTAATTCCTGCAAATTCCACGCTCCAGATGTCCAACCCTAGGTGTAATGTGGTGTGTTGAGAAGTCTCACATTAACTAGAAATATGGCTAATAAATCCTTATATAGGGTAGAGAAACGCTCACCTCTAAGCTAACTTTTGAGGTAGAGACTTAGGCCTAGCCTGAATTCTAAAAGTGTCAATACCTCATATTGGAAATTTTAAATTACACAATACGAACATTACAATCATACAAACTGAGGCTTACATTGTAGTTAAACAGGATATTTTTATTATGGCAACTATTTTTGCATGAAGATTGCCTTATTTCTACTACTACATGCAAGACCCAACCTCATTAATTTATACATACGTAAGTTCCTTTTCAATATATCCACAGAGGCTGAAGAAGAATTCAGGGTAAGTTGCTCATGATATCTATCAATCATTTAGCAAGGCAGCTTGCTTCCTCCTCTCTGCTTCAAGTTTGATTCTATTGCTTCTTTTCTAGTTCTCTTTCTTTTTCCCATCTATCACTTTAAGTGTCATTCAAGTCTTGATGATATATGTACTATATAGTATATACTGGTTTTCGTTTATTGAATTTAATATACATTCCTATAATAAAAATTTAGGGGAAAAGAAATATGATGTAGAGATTAGGTAGTTTAGCAGATTTTAGAGTAAGCCAAAGTGTAATAACATAATGAGAAGTTTTAAAGACTGAAACTAAAGAAAACCTTGAGCCTGCTGAAACAGAATTACACTTATGGTCTATGGATACACAACCTGAGGAAAAACCGCCAACCTCAAATTCATAAGGATATGCAAAGGTTTCAAAAACATTTTATTTTTCAATTCAATAAATTATGAATGAATAAATGAGAGTAATGTTCTTTCTTTTTACCTTAGTAAATTCATTGACTTTCTCAAAAGGTGAGTTAGTCTGTTCACGGTTTCTAAAATCAGACAAGTCCAATTTGTTAGCCACTGTCTGCACGTTGTATTCAATGGCTTGCAATGAACCACTATTAACAGATTCATTCTGCTTATCCAGCTGCTTCGACTCGCCATGGCAAATATTTTGACGTTCTAAGGATGGTGATGGATTCTGGACAAATGGTTTCACAGGGGAAGAAAAAGGTTTGTCATGTGTTACAATTGGAATTTCATCCTTCCTTTTCTCAACTGTACTATCTTCCAGGTCCAAACCTACAACTTCTGTTAAACGAGTCTTCCGCAAGGGAGAAGATGCCATTTCAACAGGCTTAATATTTTCATCGTTGTAAGAAACATCAGCAGCAATCAAATTAAAGTTTTCCCCATCCTTTTTGCTGGTCACAGTCTCTTGATTAGGACTTGACTTGCTAATATTTTTAAAAGAACTATTTCCATGGTTTTCATTGGTGATCAAACCTTGATGAATGTTCTTCTCCGGAGTGAAACTAAATGGCTGTTTCTCAAAAGGAGCAGTGAGGGTTTCAACTTGCTTGTATTCACAATCTTTTTCACTAAAAAGAGAAGTCCCGGGAGAGTACTTTGATAACCTATATTTCAATTTGTCAATCCCTTCCTTGAGAGTTGATGTGTTGGGTGTAGTCTCAAGAGTGTTCAACTTAGAAATACTTTTACGTATAGATGACAAAGCTGCACCTTGTGTAACATAAACATCAGGCACAAATGAACGATATTGCTTTGAAGGAGGAGTTCTATGCCCAGTATATCTGGAGGAATCAGGAGAACCCATAAATAACTGTGTTTTCGCAGAATATGACAATGGCGTAAACCTATGAATTGAATTTCCATTTACTTGATTGGACTTTTGATTAGAGTCAGACACTTGCCCTTGGTCTGTAGGATTACCTTCATTTTTCTGGCCTACATTATAACCAAGTTCATACTGAGCAGAGAAATTTAACTGATTTCCTTCATCCATCTTCTTAGGAGTTCCTCTATTAGCCTTAGCAAAGTCTAATTGCTTACGAACTGGCGCAGTTGTGTCTGTATCAAACTCCTTAATTTCCTGCAAAAGAAAATAACAACCATGACTTACCATGCTTTTATGTTATTCAATAGAAGCAACAGCATATATAAGGATAGCGACTAAAGTGTCATCATAACCCATGCATACCTAAAATTTGATATGATCATCCAAATGCATATAGCACGGTTACAAGTTATACACCCTCCAAAAATGAAAGAATATGACCACGAGGAAAATGTATTACACATCAATGGAATACACGATTGAGCAATGGCTCCTAAACTCCACCAAAAAATTATTAAAGAGGCAATTATGCCTCTCAAGCCATTTATGAAACAGAACACATGCTTGCTAACACTACACACCTCAAAAGGAAATATATGCTACCAAACATTACAATGCAGCAACAATGGATCCACCATCTCACCACCCACCTTACACAAATAATAACAGCACGCCCCATATCTGCTACTTTAACATTTTTTGCAGCCGAAGTCTTCCCAGAAGATGTGTAACTTTCAGCCGTCACACAGTGCAAAAAATAAGAGAATGTTACTTCCACGGGGTTTCCTCTTCAACAAAGAGCTCCACTTATACAACTAAGCAAATGTTTGGTTCTGCAGTACTAACAACTCGGAGTATCACCTCTTTTACCCACTCCTAATATTTAAGCTAATAATCTAATCAGCCTGAGTCATGTCATCACCACTATACACATAGAAAACACAGATCTTCGATCATGTTGTATTACCTATCCGCAACTAATTAAAAGTTAAAGACGCTAATATCTAAAATAAAATGTGAGCAGCCAGAAAACAAAGTCAACTAACTAACCACAAGAATAATAGAACCCACATTGATCATAGCAGAATGCAAGTACTTTTGGTGTGGAACCCTCAGTATCAGTAAGACATATAGACCCTGATATTACAAGTCAAAGCAGATGGAGCAAAGCTCTCCAGGTGCCAATTTTTCCCATTCAAATTACTTGAAAATTGAACCTTAGACCTTACTTAAAAACAACCAAACTTGACTCACTGGACCAAGATGCATTGGTAGAACTAGAATGCAAGAACTCTAGGCAACCATATGTACCACAAATGCTTAAAACATAAGACCAAATAAACTAAATGGCATGTTTATCACCTTGGCTGGAGACTCTGAAGCAGGGGCAGCTGCATTATCATGATGGGCTGAAGAGGTAACTGAAATATTCAATTCCGCGGCGGCGGGAGCATCAAGCTCCTTATCCACTGACATATCATTCCCTTTCGGCGAACCCGTGGCCTTGTAAAGAAATGGTGAGGCAGCAAAATCCTTGCTTCCTTCTCCCAAAATGGCAAGCAAACGAGGCGAAAGTCTGCCGAAATTGTAGCTTTTCGGATGTTCCTCCACAAGGCTCATGTCATTTGAGTCTCCACCACCACTCTCAGTGGCAGACACTAGAGACTGCGTCTTCTCCGGATTGGTGAGGTCCATCAAACTCCCACCGGAAGGGCTTCCACTCCGGCCAGGCGCCGGCGTTGTTGGCAATAAGCCAAACCTCGTCGGCGTCTTGAGATCCCCGGATTCCGACCGGGCTAGGCTCCGGTAATGTATCGAGAAGGCGGTTGAGTCCATGGTGACATCATCCGAGGCGCCGGAGTCCGATAAGCGTTCCGGACGGATGAAATTGGCCGAAACCGGACCGCGAAAGTCATCCTCATCGCTGTCATCGGCGGCGGCGGTGGTGCTGCCGCTGCCGCCGGGAGAAGGGGAGCTGAGAGGTTGAAGGAAGGAGTTGTTCCGGTCGTCGTCGTTGTCGCTTTCGTCGGCGAGGTCGCGGAAAAACCCTAGGACGGGATCGGGAGCGGTGTCGGAGGAGGTGGTAGAGGAGTCGTCGCGGCGGAAGATGTGGACGGAGGTGATCTCTTTGTCGGCGAAGCTGACACGGCGTGCTCTCTTCTTCTTGAGCGCCACGGTTTCCTCTTCGGTTTCGGTGTTGTTGGAAGGCTCCATTTTTGCTTCTTCTTTTTCTCACTCTCGCTGTGCTTTGTTCAGTAAGAGAATGAGGGATTTTTCATTTTTGTGCGGGAAAATGCATTTTTGGTTTTAAATTTTAAATGAAATAAAGGCTTCAATTGCGATTTTCGTGCATCGTTTATCGCGACGGTGCAATTTGGATCCCCAATTTTAAAACGAGTAATTTGAGTGCTTGATGTTTGTGAGGTTAGAAGTTATGGATATTTGAGGGACGTTAGTGATGTGACAATTTGTTTGCTCTAGATTCGTATTCTCAGGTTCTTTTGAGTGAAAACGTGCATGTTTTCTTAGTGTGAA
This sequence comes from Lotus japonicus, assembly GCF_012489685.1. Taxonomy (NCBI): domain Eukaryota; kingdom Viridiplantae; phylum Streptophyta; class Magnoliopsida; order Fabales; family Fabaceae; genus Lotus; species Lotus japonicus. The sequence continues at coordinate 4,668,044 of NC_080046.1, forward strand.
AATGCGATGTTTACAAAGAAAAAAAAAATTAAACTAAAAGGAAAATAGAAATTGCTAAGTTACAAGATGTTTACATGTGTTCTTCGACATAAAAACTACTCAATTGACGCTTTATTGCCTTCGAATCACGTAATTACTCCTTTGGTTCGGTTTCCAAGTGTACGACTTGAAATCTAATTGGTCTTTATTGGATAAGTGCCGGAAGATCTGACTTTGACCTTCGACCTGACTCGAACACTTGGCTAATTCATTTATTAGAATCCTAACATTCCATCTCATAGCCTTACCCATAAGGGTCTTCCACGAATTCCTACCTTCGACCCGACTTTGGGTCTTTAGCCATGTAGGGACTTTGAACCCTCTTGCCAGACATATGATTCCATGAAACCGTTCAGGATAAAAAATGCCTATCAATCGCTTAACAAGTCACAAGCACAACAATATATCCAACCAACATGCATTGCAAAGCTGAACCAAGCAAGTGCAACTATGTCAAGAATCAGCAAAGAACACTCAACACTTAGGAGAAAGCAAGGTGTAACGAATGAACCGTAGTGAACTCACATCAACACTATCCATGAACAACACCTCTCAGTCTCAAAATTCCCTCACTTCTCTCCATAGCATGTCATGTCCTAACGTTGGATTGGCGTTCGTACGGTGATGAGATTATTTGTGCTGTCATTTTCGATTTTGATGCGAGGATGAATGAGTTGAGGGTCACGCCGACTTTGAATTTATTGGATCGATTATAAATTATGGTATGTGTTGCTAGTAAATCCAAGAATGATTGTGTGCGTAGTGAATCTTTGGATGTTCATTCGGTGGAGAGTGAGGGACCTAAAAGGGTTGATTCGTCTGCATTTGCTGCTAAGAAGGTAGAGTTGTTGCATAATGATTGTCATGGGCTTTCAGAGTAGTGCGGTGACCATTCAGATGTGCCGCTTCGTGTGGTGTTCTTTCGCTTTGATGCATTGTCTTCCGAAGGTTGTAACAACGACTATAACGAGCTTATTAGCCTTGGAAGTTGCTGAACAACGTGCATATACAGCAAGATGGAACGATAGTATATTTTGCTGATTGTATAAAGTGTGTTGTGAAATTATTTTGTGGTTTTACGGACTAGAAAATGTGTCTCTTTTTCCTTCATCGGAGTTTTTTACACTGGGTTTTTCCTACTAAGGTTTTCATGAGACATATTTGCTATTTCTAATCTCTATAGAGGGGGGGGGGGGGGGGGTTATGGTTGTTTCAGTGTCGTTTTGTTGTGTACACTTTCAGATGAGTGAGGTGTTCTCTTGTGTTATCATTCAACAATATGAATTTGTTTTGCTTTCAAAAAAATATATTTTAAAAAATGTTAAATTTTTTAATTAGTCAGTGGTTAATGTCTTGTTTTTATTTTAAAAATATTGAATGATTATATGTATTTTCTTTAATATTAAATATAATTTTTTTTGTGTCATTTTAGAAAATTAAAATTCAATTGTGATTTGATTACTAATGTAACAATAATAATAAATAAATTATTAATAACTATTTTATGTCATTAATTTTATTAACTATTGATTTTCAACATTTTATGTTTCTTAACAAAAATAATAATTTATTACGCATTAATTAAAAAATTAGAATATTAATTATCAATCATAAATTGAGGAAAAATATAAAAGTTAAAATAAAAACTAAGAAATATATTTATATGTAATAAATATTAAGAATTTAAATTTAATAATAAAAATACTATTTATCAATAAATAATATAGAAAAAATTGTTTAAAAATTAAACAAATGTCTACATAAGGTGTTTATTGTTAACTATATCGTATGTGTGTATTATTTGATAAAGTTTCTTTAAATATGTTTTTTAATCTATTACAGTATATAGTTGTAAAAATACCCTATCACATTCACATTCATGTCACGTTGTTTATTTATTTAGTAAAGTTGCTTGCTTCAATTCCTTTTGCTGCTGTGTAGAACAGTAGTGAAAACGTTGAAATTAAGAGAAAATGCCGAGCGAGGGCACACTCAACTGCATCGATATCCTCCTTGCCATCATCCTCCCTCCTCTAGGTGTCTTCCTCAAGTTTGGCTGCCATGTTGAGTTTTGGATCTGTTTGGTACTCACTCTTTTTGGCCATATTCCTGGAATTATCTATGCTATTTATGTTATCACCAAGTGATCAACATCAACTTCCCCCAATTCACCTTTTATCTGGAATGTAGGTGATGAATAGTTGTCAAGTGCGCTGGAGTTTCTCTCAATTCAGATATTTGTTTGGTGTATAACCGTACGTTATGGACAAAAGTTTTTCTTTCTCTCTGTATTAGTGTCAGTACTCTATTTTTTTCTTGTGAATTTAGATCATGTTTTTGTTTCAAAAATGTGGGAATAAAAGTGTGAACCTTATGCTTCTAGATAAGATAATCGTATTGAAATATTAGTATTATAGTTAATTATTAAGTATTTAATTTAATGTCATTAAAAACTATTAAATGTTAAATTAATGTTGTAGTTATTTTTGAAAAAAGTCACAATTGACTTTTGTTAATTATTCTAATGGCATTAATGACTATTAAATGAAATATCAATAAATTAATTATTTTCAAAAATATGGAATTTTTAGTATTTAAATTACTAAAAATCAGAAAATATAAATATGACATTATCTACCTACCAATTATAGTATGAAAGAGAAAACTTATGAAGAAAGTCAAAGAATGAGAGAGTGATACTTGTTGGAGTTACTAATTTTTTGTTTTAGAAATAATATGTAGTATAAGATAAGATAGGATAACATGTGATATATGATTTTTTTTTTGATACATCGGAAGATCTGTGATATATGATTTAACATAAAAGAATTTTTTAATTACTTAATGTATTTAATGTAAAAGTTCAAGTGAGTTTTACATATACATTTTGATGATATTGATATTAATCGATGTTAACATTAATTACATCAGAATCCCAATAGCTTAGTGTAATTTGTTTGAAAATTTCATAATCCAAATCTTGTAAATAATTACATAAATTTCTTTTAATATCGTGAAAGGAGGGAGGTATCGTTTCCATACGAGACGAGAAAATTATACTTCTTGTTGAAAAATGTTAAATGAAGAGTCCTTCCGAAAATCATAACATGATTGATTCAGCAGATTTGGATAAAACCTCGATACAAACCAAATATTAACGCGTTTAATTTTAAAATTCATCCAAGCATTTCAAAAAAAAAAAAAAATTCAATGTCCATTTATTTGACCAAATTACAAAAATTTCTATGTACATGCATATTACTTTTTAAAAATGGAGGGATTTCATACAATTTTGCCCTTATATTCATATCATCTTCTACAGTAAAATATTATAATTTACAATTTAATCATAAATATTTTGAAAAATAAATTAAAAGATATTACCCTCTTTTTTATAATGGTTCAATTTTGAAGTATTCAATTTGTGGTAGTAGGTAATGGGTAACTGACGTGTACTAAGTTTAAAGTCAGAACACGCATACTATATGTATTAAATGTTCTTTAATTTGCATATTGATACTAGGATTATATTGAAATCCATTTATTTCCTGAAACGATTCCTCTCTCTATCTCCTTCTAGTTGGCACCTCTTGGATGCTATAGCAGTTTCCAACTTTTGGTTCGTTGATATTCATTTAATTTCTATCTCATTTTCATCAATTTATTTTTCATCTCTTCATTCTATTTGTATACGTCTCTAGGGTGGAAACCGTTGTTTAGTTTGCTCATATATATACTGCAATACATCATCATGCATTCAAGGAATCAGTGGGGAGGGTCGCTTGAGCTGAGCACAAACAATGACACTGAAGTGACTACCTCATCAGGAGCCTATGATCAGTGGGACAAGGCTGCACTGCTTGATCAGAATCACCATGATCATAATCTTCAACGCCATGATTTGGATGAAACATTACAAAGCTGGGTTCTGGAAAGGGAAGCAGTGAAGAGGAAAAAGTATGTGGATTTTGGGTGCGTTGTGTGCAGCCACAAGGCATTGAAATGGGTATTAGGTTCCCTTTTTGTGGCATTCTGTGTCATCGGTCTACCCATCATCGTCGCCAAGTCGTTGCCCAAGCACCATTCTCCGCCGGCGGCGCCCGATAATTACACCCTTGCCCTTCACAAAGCACTCCTCTTCTTCAACACTCAAAAATGTAAGTTCGTTATCATGTATATTAATTATTCATTATTCTTTCCAATTTATATCTATGAACCAATTAGTTTTGTTCCAGCTGACCACGTAGATAATTTACATTTTTTTTTAACATATCACATCATATATCACATTTATTATTTTTCTTTATTTTCTTCTTTTCTCATTCTTGAGAAAAGTAGTTATAAGTAATAAATTTGTAAAAAAAATTTATTCACTATCCTAGATTAACCTTATTTATTTTCTTATAAATTTCTCTCCAAGTTATTATTTCAAAATCTCATTGTCTCTTTCATATTAAATATGAGGATAGTTTTGGGAAAAAATAATTAATGTTTCATTGATATTGTAAATTGACTTATATTTAGGAAAAAGAAAAACACTCAAAATTGACCTTATAATAAGGAACGAAGGGAGTACATCAATTGACTGTCTACACCTTGGGTGTCTACCTCATATATTGTGTATTTTTCTTCTTTAATACCATTTATTTTGTTATGCGTATATAGTACTCTCCCCGTTCCTAAATAACTGATACTATTTCTAGCTGAATTTTGTTCCTAATTATTTGCCACTTTACAAAGTTCAAGAGAGTATTAATTATACTTTACCAATTGTATCCTTCATTTATTGTTGGTTTGAAACTTGAAAAGTTAGAATTAATAAGAGAGATAAAGGGTATAATAGAAAGTTACATATTAATTTTAATAAAACAAGAACATTAATTATTATTTCTTAATACTTGTGCAACAACTTTAAAGTGTCAGTTAAATAGGAACAGATGAAGTAGTATAATTCTATACACATTCAGATTTTGAATAAAAACAAAGAAGAGTATAATTGTTATGCTCTATCACTGTCACTAACACCCAATTAAACTATGCTATAGAGGACTAGATGGCTATGTATATTTTTTATTTTAATTAAAATAAAAATAAATTTTAGATGTGCCAGAATTAAATTAAATATCTGTGTCAATAAAATTTATATTACAGTACAGTGCATCTACCCTTTTCTAGGAAAAAAGAATACACACATGAATGCTTTTGTTTTTTATATACTTCTAGTTCATTAGTACTCCTCTCCTTAAATAAGAAAAAAGAACAACTTGTCAATAAATAAACGTTGGATAGAGACCTGATAGAAATATGTTTGGACACAAAACCTATTATGACTAATCTTCTCGAAAGACACCTATTTTATTATTTGTGATAGAAATTCTCCAAGTGAGAAATATGATAATATAGTGTGATAAGAAAGTACAAGATAAATAAGAGAAAAAAAGTGAACATAAGTGCTTGTTTATGATAACACGGATGGGATAGCCACTTGTAGTTTACTACAATAGACAGAACCTTTTCTTCCGTCAACACCTTTTAAAGGTTATTGGTTTTTTCTTATATATAGTAAGTTCTAACTTCTAAGGTTAGAAGTTTTGCAAATTATTGAAAGGAGTGTTACCAGTACTCTTTTTCTAACTATCTCTAATCAATTAATTAAAAAATTTATGTAGATTGCAACAAAGTTTGACTCATATAATTTAGTGAACTCTACATTTATATTGACAAAGCGTTAGAAAGAGAGATTATTATTATTATTATCAATCACTAACAATTGTCTTTTCACTCCATCTAACAAGTGATTTTGATTTGTTTGAATTTAGTGCATGGTCCACCAATAGTTATGGACTAATTCAAATTAAAATGATATCAGCAGACGGCTTTTTTAACACAAATGTATTTGTCTCTAGTATTTGACCGGCCATTTCTCGCACAAATATAATGAAGGCATGTAGCATGTTTTTTTAATGGTTAATAATAACTTAATATTTAACTCTTCTTTTAATTGAAATTTGAATACATAATGATTTTAGTTGTTAAACTTAAATGCCTGCTAGTAGTACCTGTACAAAAAAGTAAGAACACTACTGAATCTCCATTAGTCACATAATTAGATTATAATAAATATTAGAGTAAAATATTCCGTTAGCATCTCTGATGGAGTTAACTTGTTAGAAGGAGGTCGGGTGAAGGGTAAATTGTAGATAAGAATGAGATTAAACATTAGTGTGACAGACGTTGAAGCCTCTAATTATTATTCTTCCATGTAGACTTGAATAAAGCAATATACAATTTGAACTGTTGATTGTGGTTTTGTGAAGCTGGGAAATTGCCAAAGAGCAATGGTATTCCATGGCGAGGGAACTCAGGGTTACAAGATGGAAATGACAGTGATGTTAAAGGAGGACTTGTTGGAGGTTATTATGATGCAGGGGACAATGTTAAGTTCCACTTTCCCATGTCATTTGCTATGACAATGCTCAGCTGGTCTGTGCTGGAATATAAACAGAAGTATATGAAAGTTAATGAGTATGACCATGCCCGAGAGCTCATTAAGTGGGGTACTGATTATTTGCTCTTAACCTTCAATAGTTCTGCCACCAAAATCAACAAAATTTATGGCCAGGTAGGTGAACAAACTCATGTTTTCTTCTCGATCCAATGTTTCTTCTCTTTTGTTTTCCAATGTTTTGTGTTACTCTTTTTAATGGTACTTCAATATTGATCTTGAATCTTAAATCAATTTGAGCATGGAAATTAGATCAATTTGTCGTATATAACTCTTCATCGTTTGATACAATATCCTATAGCAATTTCTAGCTACAAGTTCATTTTTAATTTGTTAATTTTATGGATTCATACTATAAATTATTTCAGCATGTATATAAGTGTATTCTTGTGTATGAAAAACTCAGCTTAGAGAGTTATACTTGATCGGAATGAGGCCCAAACAAGACTGTCTTCCATAGAGGATACTTGTGGCAAATTAAAAAAAAGTGTATGTAATGTAAGGTTTGAATTTGGAATTAAGATTTTCTAATTCCGTTTGGTGTCCACTTCCCAGTTGCACTAATAAAATTTTGCAATGTCAATTAAAAAGAGCGTGAATAAGACCGTTGTGATCTTACATGAGTAGATTTTAAATGACATACCACAAGAGGGTTTTGATCCTTAAATTTGAAATACCCTTAAAAATGGGGTGACAAATTAAGAGATGAATGTGCAATGTGGTTTCTTACATGTGAATCAGGCATGTAAAACTTTCTATGATCAATTAAGGAATTTTTTTGGCACATTTCATCATATCTCAGTTTAATTTTCTCTATTAAGCCAGAAACTCTCATCTAATGTTTCCAATCTCTGCCTCTTCCTGTCTTCCTCACCAAATCAGTGCAAGGAAAACAAAACAAACATGATTATACAAAACCAACATAATTTATCTGCATTTTGTATCAGGTTGGTGGAGCTCTAAATGGTTCTACAACACCAGATGACCATTACTGTTGGCAAAGACCAGAAGACATGAGTTATTCACGCCCAACCACAACTATATATCAAGGTCCTGATCTTGCAGGGGAAATGGCAGCAGCACTAGCAGCAGCATCCATAGTTTTCCAAGATGATGCTTCCTACTCCAAGAAACTCATCAAGGGCGCCGAAACCGTCTTTGCCTTCGCCCGAGACTCCGGTAAGAGGGCGCCTTACAGCCGCGGCCAGCCTTACATTGCACCTTACTACAACTCCACTGGCTACTTTGATGAGTACATGTGGGGTGCTACTTGGTTGTACTATGCCACTGGAAATAGCTCCTACATTTCCTTGGCAACAAACCCTTCCTTGCCTATGAATTCCAAGGCATTTTTTATGAATCCTGATTTGAGTGTTTTGAGCTGGGATAACAAGTTGCCTGCGGCAATGTTGTTGCTAACAAGGTTCAGGGTGTTTTTGAATCCTGGGTACCCTTATGAGGAGATGCTCAGGATGTACCATAATGTTACTGGTCTTACCATGTGCTCTTATCTTCAGCAATTTAAGGTCTTCAACTGGACAAAGGGTAATTAATTAAGATATAGATTTTTGTCCTTTATTTAATTCAGGGAATTGATTATATGGATTAGAGTGAAATGGATTAGAGTGAAAATAGTTTTACACACACATTTAATCTTATCTTTCCATGTTTCTTTTTTAGTATTTTCTTTTAATGCACTGATGATGTGGTAAAATAGTAAATTATGATTGAACGTCTGTGTAAAGTTTTTTACTGTCTACTAGTGTATTTCAATTGGACTCAAAATTATGGTTGCAACTAGTCAACATGATGAGAAAATTTGCAGGGGGATTGATCCAATTGAACCATGGAAGACCACAATCACTCCAATATGTTGCTAATGCTGCTTTCTTGGCATCTCTTTTTGCTGATTATATGGAAGCAAGCGGTGTCCCTGGATGGAATTGTGGTCCTAATTACTTTCCAATATCTGTTCTCAAGGAATTTGCAACCTCTCAGGTGCTATATTCTTCATTTCCATTTCAATTATTTTTTTTTGTTTTGATAAAAAGAATAAACATTAAAGCACCTACCTCTTCTGTGTTTGAATATCAATTAAGTGTCACACAAATAGTTTTTAACTGGATTTGTACGTGTATATTTAAATATCAGCTGAATACGAAATGAAATGAAGAACTTTTAACTCAATTCATAAGAAAAATTTCTTTCATTTTTATTTGGAACATGTGAGTGGATAAGAAACACTTCATAACTGTGTTTAAATACTCATTGACACCACTATTAACGGATGTTAACACTTACTTCGAAATAAAAAGTTAATGTAAGTCTTCTTAGGATGGAATTGTATTTATGTTACACTAAACTGATAATCATTCACTTTTTTGTCATGAAATACAAGTGAATAACCAAACGCATTATGTTTCAATCTCTAATTCTTCATAATGAGAATACTAACATGCTTTCTGTACTAAACAGGTTGATTACATCCTTGGTAAAAATCCCATGAAAATGAGCTACATTGTTGGGTTTGGAAACAAGTTTGCAAGACATGTTCATCATCGAGGTGCATCTATTCCAAATGATAAGAAACATTACTCATGCAGTGGGGGTATGAAGTGGCGTGACACCTCTAAGCAAAATCCTAACACCATTACCGGAGCAATGGTTGGAGGCCCAGATCGTTTTGACCAATTCCATGATTCAAGAAGCAATTACAACTACACTGAGCCAACTTTAGCTGGAAATGCAGGAATAGTAGCTGCCTTAGTTTCCTTAACAAACATTCCAAGCAATGGAATTGATAGGAACACCATTTTTTCAGCGATTCCACCACTTGGGCCACAAAATCCACCTCCACCACCACCTTGGAAACCATGATATTATTTTAAACGATCTAAACCCTCAATGTAAGATCAAGCTATTGTAATACATTCTAATTAAAATTTTAGTTTATTTGGAGGGTTAAATAACATTTTAGACCTTGTATATTTATAAAGCCGTTCATGAATTTGTTTTTACTATTGTCCCTGCTTTTAGGGAAATGCTAGGATTAGTTCTCAACCAGAGCACATGTCTCAACGACGTTGTCAAGTGGCAGGCTAAAGTTAATGTAGCTCACTTAGTGCAATTTTTTATTAATATTTATTCTACCAATGTATAATTAAAAATTAATTAAAAACTATTAATTAAAATAAAAATAAGAAAAAATTCTTAATTTGTAGAAATTAACTAAATGTGGAAGTTTCCATGATGTAGGTATTGTGAAGGATCTCGTTGAACCTGGTGTGGTTTCCATGCTACAGTCTTGTCTCTAAAAAGTTATTTTAATGTAGGTATCATTTACTGGTTCAGATGGCTTCAGATCTCGATGAAATATTATGTCCTTACATGCATAGCATTATAGATTGATGTTGGAAGGCAGAAAAGCTATAGTTCAACATGGAAAGATCATGGCTAAGGGCATGGGGTATGATTGAGACAAACCCTGAAGAGAACCTAAAAGTGGACATAGATATTTGTCAGCTTTAATTATTTTTTATTAGTTATAGGGTCAGTTATATTTTTAACCATTGACTTATATCTATCTTGTGTATATAACATGCTGCTAAACTTTTATTTATGTATGTGAAATTATTTGGCAAAAACTTATAGAGGACATGAGAGAAATCTCATATAATTATTAATTGGAACAAAAATTATAAGCAATCAAATACTTACATCTTGATATAGTTTTACAAAGGAACTACATGGGCTTTTGACTACTGGGTACTGGCTGCACTTGTTTCAAACATATCCTTTCCAACATAAAACAACGTGAGACTCCATGATTCCATTCTGTGAACATGTCGTGAAACCTTAAACAATGTCATAAAAACTAATGAATAAAAAAACGCAAATATGAATCAAAACATCCTGGTTTTTATTAACCACTTCTTCTGATCCACTTTATAGAACAATAATGGTTGCATCCATGAAACTCAAATAAAAAGAAAAAACAACTAACTTTACAATGATGCTACTCATTGTAACCCACTATTAAACATTTGGTCTCTACCTTGTTACTCAAGTTTGTAGGCACACAATACAAGGCAGGACTCAAAGGAAGCATAACTTTGAGTTGAAAAGTACCCACTGCTACCATCATCACTCTCACAAACTTCAAAACCCTCTTTGTCACTCTCTGCATCAGAAGGCCCTAACTTGAAAATGAAGAGACCAGGCCCTGAGCCAGGCACACCAAACAACCAATCATAAACATCCCAAAACACTTGCACGGGTTTCTTGTTAACCAAAACTGTTTGGTTCCCTCTGAACTTCCATTGTAAGTTCTTCACATGAATCAAAACAATCCCATCAATGCTTATCCACATTTGAGGGTCCTTGTTCCCCGTGGTTGAGCTTTCCACAACAATGTCACTCTCTTCTCCCTTCTCATCAATCCTTGCCCTTGTTGAGAAGCTCTTTTTGGCAAAAACGTTCTCTCTCTTAACCAAAAGCAAAGCCTCAACAACGCTTGGTCTCAACCTCATTTTCTTGTAAGCTTTCTTCTTATAATCTCCTAATAACAACACAACCTCTTCATCAGACACTAAAGAGACATAGTAGTCACTTATTGGCTCAGGGCCGTCAGAAAATCTCGCTGACCTGAGATCCCAATAGACTTCAATTTGATTGCCATCAACCTCAAGAGTTTTGTACCCTTTTTTGTTCCAAAAGAACCATGGCTTAACATCAATCTTGAAAGTGTAATGAACCTCATGACCTCTCATGCTATCTACCATGATGTTTAGCGTGTGGCTCATGGGACTTTTGCACCACAAGACTGAGACATTCCTCCAATACCCTGCAACATTGGCTTGGTAGATGCACGTGACAGTGCTTGGAGCAGTTTTACTGGGAAGAGGCTCTTCTGTTATTCTCTCTGCTACTGGTGATCCTTGATATGAGCTTGACACTGATTGTGATCTAAAGGAAAGATGGAAAGCCATAATGCATGCTTGGTTTCTAAGGGGGGTTTTTCTCGAATAAGTTTTGATTTGAGCAATGTATTCAAACCCCTTTTGGCATAACAAAAAAAAGATCTATATGTGTATGGTTTAATTTCCAATATCGTATTGGTTATGTTCTCTGAAGCTAAAATGTTTGATTCTTTTCTGGGTTTATCATCCCTTAGAAGATGAATGAAAATGCTGAATTGGGTTTATCTCACCTTGGAATATTCAATGGTAATTGATGAATGGAATTGGAGAAACAAGATCAATGATGTTGCATGGCTAAATTTGAGGTAGGATTCAACAATAGTTAACAACTATGAAGGTAAAAGATGTGACAGCTAAATGGCGTTGTAGGTGAGTTGAGAGAAATTGCCTTGCCAGAACATTTTGGCGAAGAAAGGGTGATATATTGAGACGAAAGTTTGTTTTTCTTTGACCAAAAAGTCACCAACTAGTGGCCATAAATAAAGATGAACCCGAAAGGAAAGGAGGAAAAGGAACATCTTTCTAAGTCTAAACAATCATGTTTAGAGGTTTCTTCCTTGTATATAGAACTACTTCCAACTGCTAAAGTGGAGAAAAAATGAGAGTTTTGTTATCAATTAAGTTATAACATACATATGATATTGCATACAATTTTTTATGAAGTGATATTATGGTAGAATTGCCTACTAATTTGCATATTTTATTTTTAATTAACATGAAAGGCTTTCTTCAATGATAATGACTACTTTTCAAAAAAAAATGATAATGACTATTTATAGAAAACTATTATTATATAATAAAAAAGTAACCACTGTATAATACAACCTATTTTTTGTCAATGAGGATACCTGTAATTAATGACATTTTTAATGTTATATGTGTATTTTTTTTTAAGTCTGACACGTGTCTCCACATATTTGAAAAACTTATAGCAGTGATGTATACTTATTTATGCACAAAAAATGCTGTAATCTCCTATTTAGATATATATGTATATAAAAAAGATAAATTACACCGTGTATTTAGTTTACAAAGCAGAACAACAGTTGCAGAGACAAAGTGCTCAAAGTTAGTAACTTTCAACAAACTTTGATCTTCAAACGTGGCATCTTCATAAACAAAGTGCTCAACATTATCGCTAAGGTTCAACAACATTATTGTCTTCTTTTCTTTGAAGAGAGCCTTTCTCCCTATGCTTGGGAATTGCATTGGCTCCTATATGACTAGCTGAAGCACTAGCTTGCAGTGCTTCCATATATAAAACCTTCACTAGATTCCTGAATCTTCGCCGAAAAGTTGGTATTCTTGACATGGAAGCCACAATCCCCTGTAACCTAGAAATTTGAAATGCAAAGTGACCTTTCCAACACATCATTAACCAATGTGAGACTCCGAACTCATACTTGAATTCACAACCATATCAAATTTGGACAATTAGTTCACTTCAGAATACATTAAATTTACAAATATACCTCCTAATGATGGCTTGCAATTGTGCTCTCCTGACATTGTCATTAGATGGGAATCCAGTGCTATCCCACTCCTCCGGTATGTCATTTTTGCATCTCATAACCAGTTCTTTCAGGCAAGTTTCTTCAGTTTCTTCCAACTTCAAATTCTTTAGCTGCTCTTTCATGATGAGTAAAGGTCCAATAAACCACTCAAACACTTTATCCTTTGGTCCATTCATCCTTGTCAACTCTACTTCATCAGCTGCAGATGAAAACAAGGGAGAATCAATATATTTACATATTGTCCAATGGAATAGAGGCATGCAGGGTTTTAAATTGAGCTCGCAGCCGCAATTGTGGACGGAAAGCGTTTTTGGTCTCTCGCAACAACATCATGACCTCAATACGAAAAGGGTTGGTTTTCTAATCTCCGCAACGTCATCATGATGACCTCAATTGTGACCGCATCAACCCATACTTGTTCGCAATTCTGCCATATATATAACCGCAATTGTGACCGCAAACACAATTTAAAACCATGGAGGCATGAGTATGATCAAGAGATGTACATATCACCAATCCATCTGAATTGGATTTTGCTGATGTTAGAAGACACTGGAGCAAGGACCAAGCTGGCAGCTTGATGCCTAATTTCTTGCAATTGCCTTTTAAAATGCATTCCTCAATTTCCTTGACACTTATCAAACCGTCACGGAGAACTATCCTTCCATTCACCTCACAGGACTTGAAGAGCCAGTCCCATACCTGCAAAAGAAAAACTTTGTTATAGAAAAATCCATGTAAACAGCTTATTTAAGTGCATGTTTGTAAACCCTACTACAATTGAAGCCAGAATTAACTCTGAGAAGAAACTTCTGTAAGTAACTCTTGGGATTCGGAGTTGATTCTGGTGAAAGAACCATAAGGGATAGAACCATAAGATAAATCACCTGCACAGGTTTGTATTGCTGAATTTTCCACTTCAAACTTCTAGTTTGTTGTAAGATATGTTTTGAATTTTGTGAACTGTCTCTACGAATCTTCAAATTATGATTACTGCCTCCAAGGCTTTTACTCTCAAGAGCATGTGTCATCTTTCTACGATAGATTGGCCTGGCTGTCACAAGGGGTTCTCAGAATAAGTGATCAATGTCTGCCACTAAAAATGGGGAAGTTATAGGGTGGCCAATTTTGGAGTCGTCCAGAAATGATCCACTATTAATAGCCATTGATATAATGAATTTTTAATTGATCCCAATCATCAGCTATTAGTAGTAGATTATTGGTGGACCACTAACTTCTCCTGAAAATGAACTTGGTGAGAATAACATGTCACTACATTAAAGTAAATTTGATGGCACCTGGGAATGCAGGACCCCTCTCTCAAATAGAGCAAATCATTCACATATTCATCAAAAAGTGAAACCACAGACACAATGTAGGCAAACCCCATCTGCATTGAGTCTTCCTAAAAATAAACAAAATCTTCACCCAATAAAGTCTCCTAAAATTTTGATTTATGGTTAAGAACTAGAAGACACTTGTGAATATCAATGACTTAATTGCATTCCATACAAGAAAATTTTGAAATTAGAGCATCATACTTTGACTCACCTGATGAACAACAACTCCACTGTAGAGACCAAGAAAAAAACTGATAATGCTAGCTGCTAACACAGCTCCTACAACAGCTAAAGGCCAGAGGATGATAGCAAGACCAGCAAATGGGACACATTCAGTTTCTAGGAATGGTCCTTTTCTTCCAATCAAATCTTCTAATAGTCTCTTCCATCCTCTAAACAGCATGTAAGGGCTTTTCCATATAGCAATGGATATTATTATAGCCATGTCGAATGGTACCCCAACCAAGATCACCAATAAGCAACATGGTAATAAGAACAACCTATCAAGCAAGAAAATGGTTCAATTTTTCTCAACTATTCACCTACAACACACTGTTTCATGTGAAATGAATAAATTGAGGAGCATAACTTACCTGATATCTATAGGCTTTTCATTGGGGGGTAAATTTTCTCTTAGTTCATCTGTGTATGAGAAATAGGAGTAATAACAAAAGTCTGTGACATCCTGAACCATTGTGCAGCTTGTTTCAATTGTTGACCAACAACCATCCTGGTATCAGAACTCAGTCAATAATTTTTTGAGAAACTACATAGGATAACTAGGCTAGAAATGGAAGTTAAATAAAATAAGTCAGTGACATTGTTGCAACTTTCAATGCTTCCAAAAGAAAAATTAGGAGGTTGTGTTTATTACTCTCAAAAATGGAATTATTTCATCACTTAACTAACAAAAAACACAAAGGATCACGATTTGTGGACACTACTTTTGATGGACACCTAGTGACACCTGCAGTTTGCGGCGGTTTTCATATTTTAGACATGTTCCATAGTGTGTGAATCTTGTTACTCATGCTTCATATACTAATCGAGAAGAGAAAGGGTATTGGATTATTCTTTCATCCTATTAACTTGAAAATATCATATCAAAATACACAATTGAAATTAATATAGTGGACCCCACTTATGACATTAGAAAGTAATTTATTTCGTGGAAGTTCAAGAACCTGTTTAGGCATGTTACATAGTAACATAAAACATCCCAATGACATTACAGAAATTGAAATTTTAGATGCACCATCCCATCTACAACTATATATAGTCACTTCACTTGGCCACAACGAGTTAAAGAAAGGGATTGAAATCCTCCATCTCATTTGGTGTCTCATTCCTTCTCCCACCAATAAAATTGTATAATGTCATTTAAAAATCAATCATGTATGACAATTATAACTCATGCGTACAAGTTACAATTTGATTGGCGAGACAAGAGATGAGACACCAAATGAGGACAGAAGATTCAGATCATGCTCGCAAAATGGAAGAGGATAAAACTTTTGACCAATTCAATTTTTTACTAATCAATATAAACCATTGAATTTAAAAAGCAAGAGTTAAGAACTTGCAACACGAAACTGCTGCAGAGAATATAGGTGCAGAGGATCCATACTCGATCTTTATCCCAAAGAAAGATGCACAAGATGAAAATCACACTCACAATGAAGCAATGGTGAAATTTGTTGGTAACACCCTCTCCCACAGCCTCAAAAGTTGCAAGAAGAGGAGCGAAAAACCCATATCCAATTCCCCCCAAAAGGCTTCCAACAACACCAACAACTGGCCAAAGTAACAGAGGAACAGGCAAACATAACAGCACCACAACCTTCAAGACCAGTCCCAACCTCTTTGTTCTGTTGACAAATGATGAGAAATTGAAGCAAAATGTTGAACAGAACATGTGCAGAAGTAGATAATCTTAGAAAGAAAACACAACCTTGCCACACTGTAGCATGTCCAAACAACATGTGCAGGCCAAAGTCCAATGATTACAGCTGAATTTCCAATTACCACAATGGCAAATGCTACTGGACCTATCAATGCACCTGCCAAAAGAAGGGTACTGTGAATCAATGAATTATCCAAGCTGTTGGATAAATGTCAAATAAATGATTTTATATAATATTCTAACGCGCTCCCTCACGAAAGAGTCATCGAACTCTGGACTGCTTAGTCATAAAGGCTCTGAACCATGTCAACCAACCAATTATACCAAAAACTTAAGTCGTTGGGTAAATGTTAAATGAATGGTTTATTATATTCTAATAGGTACATTTAGAATGCATTCAACCATAAACATGAACTTCAAGAAAATGAAATAGAAATGAGAAAGATGAGAAGAAGAAAAACCATACAAATTCAAGTAAAGAAAAATGAACCTTTAATGATGCCAAGTATGAAGAGCAAGAAGAAGAATGGTAGGAAAGAAATGAAGCTCCATAACTTGTTCAAAAAACCAGCATGTGAATCCATGAATTGAAGGGTATAAAGCAGACAAATTTTAAGCGGTGGTATAGTTTTTCTCTGTTTCTCAAGCTAATGTAAGACAATGAAAAAGCGTCGCATTGTCTTCACAATAGAATTTGCATATATTTTACTTTTTAGAAATACACACGCCACGTGGCTAGTGAAAGTGGTTGGTTGCGCCACGTGTCACTGTGTATGTGTGATGTGTTCGATTGTTCATCATCCGTCATGAATCATGAGCCATGATGGTGATGTTGATGTTGTTGTTGGGTTTCTCATGCCTATTTTTCCAAAAGTGAATTTGGATTGAGATGCGATGTGATTATTTTTCACATAGGTGGCGTCGAATCCTAAATATGTAAAAATGAAAAATCACATGTGATGTTTGTACAAACAATAATGTTACTTACACACCTCTCATTTGAGGTAGAAGAGGTGGAATGAAGAGAGAGATAGGAAGAAAAAAAAAAGTAAGAGAGAGAAAGTATGAGATGTGATAGATGATAAGATGAAAGAGATAGAAATAAAAAGAGGTGGAAATGAAGTGTTTAAAAAATGAGGTGTGTATATTACTCACAAATTTACGTTTGATGAAAATTAAAATTAGTAACATGTTTCTTAATTCAGCTAGTGTTCGGTGTTCCATGCATCTCATTCCTATTATATGTCTATGAGTGTCGGAACAACCCCTCTGTTATGAATGAGCATCACCATAACAATGGGGTTACTATTGTCTCTGAACAATCAATGCATCGATGAATAGTCATTGTCCCCTCCTTCATGAACGGATGAACCCACATTCAACCTCTCCTCAAAGGAAAGGAGAGTCGTTTATTTTGAGAGAGAAGCTAAGATTTGAAGAGAGTTCAAAATCTAGTATTTTTTAATATTGAAGTGAATATGACTATATGAGGATTGAGGATACAACACAACGTCTCGCACTTATATAACTCAAATCCTAGTAATATGTGTAACTGCCTCCTCACAACATGGCTACAAGTGTCAAGGAAATTTTACACTTACTAAAATTTAAAGTTTTATTATTGATTTGTAATAACTAATAATAGTCAACCTTTCTCAACATAGAAGACATTGTTTGATTGC
Organism: Lotus japonicus; assembly: GCF_012489685.1. Lineage (NCBI taxonomy): Eukaryota > Viridiplantae > Streptophyta > Magnoliopsida > Fabales > Fabaceae > Lotus > Lotus japonicus. The sequence goes on from NC_080046.1 coordinate 4,686,006, forward strand.
AAACCATGTAAAATTGGTTAAGTGTTTGGGTATGATGATTGTTTGATTTTTGACTTTCTTTTGGATAGGTCGAGAATCATTTGACCTGTTTCTATTTGAGAATTCTTGTGTTCTTTTCATCGAAGATTTTAGGTTAATTGGCAATTATGCAGTTATTGACAGAAATGAGAATTGAAGACACGTGGAATGCCTAAAAGATTATCGAAGAAAATGAGTCAGAAGTCACACGTCTAGTTTAAAGTTTTTAGCCGTTTTTAGCCAATTTAAGCAGTTGATCTTGTAGGTCTATAAATATGTATTATTCTATTGTAATAAGTGTTCAAAAACTTTCACTCAGAAAACCATTTCTGCGTTAATTGTCTAAGTTACCACAACTGAAAAAGCTATATTGGGATTAACCTGAGTATGTGTTTGCTTCACCGACCCATTTTAAGATTCTTGCAAGTTGTCAACTTAGTTTTTCATCCCATATAGCATCCCTCATTTCATAACAAAACTTGTTCAGATAAAAATAAAATCGAAATAACTTTTTACTCAATTTGAATATCATTTCAGCCTAATTTTTAAAATCGCAAAAACAAATGAGTTTAATGAATATGCACTGTCAGTGTAAAACAGTTTTACACTGTCTGACAACCAATCATAGCATGTCACGTAGGTGGATTAATAACTTTCACATTAAATTTTAATTAAAACAAAAATATATTTGCTGATGTTCCGGAATTCAATTTAATGACTGTGTAAACAAAGTTTACGGGTGCGCACATACATTAAATTCAAAACAAATCGTGATTTTTTATTTTTTCTTAAATATCACACTCCCATCTCTACCTCAATCTCTACCTCTTTTGCTAATATCTCCTAACTTCGCCTTTACCACCGCCACTACTCCCACCTTTCACTACCGCCAATGCCACCCGACACCCTCTGCCACTGTTGTGGTCTAGCACATTCCACAGCCAACACCCTCCATCGATGCACGAGACCCTCTACTATCATCACCACCTCTCCATCGCCGCCTGGCACCAATCATCGTCACAAATGTCATGCGCCCTTTTTGTTGCCACCACAATCCCCCTCTATAGTCCCCTAGTATCGCCCACCACCATCCCCACTCAACAACATCCTACGCCATTGTCACCCTCACTTGTCACCCTCTCGCACCACTAGTCCACTACCTTTAGTGATGTGCAATTTAATTCCTAAAATTTAAAAAAGCTATATATTCCATTCGCTAACATTTCTAAAATATGTATAATAACACATAACTTTCTTACGTTTAAAAATGACTGGCTAGCTATATATTAGTTGAGGAAGTACTATTTTGCATATACCTTTTTCCTTTTAAAACGATAGGGGAAGCAATGTACACTTTAAACCTCAAAACTAAATCGCAAATAACCCAAATTTCAAGCTACTAATTTACAGTTTTCTCTCATCTATATATTAGAAATACAACATAATGGTTCAAGCAAAGCTATTGCATAACCTAATTGCCTTCACTTATGAATGTAAAGAAAGAAGAGCTGTCCTATTCCTAGCTCCTAGATTTTCTTAACGAAGGTGAACATCAGCATATTTGATTGACATTCTACTCACTACAAAAGGAGGTTTGACGGTTTTCCTAGTGTGTAAGAAACTATAATGTACATGCTACATTTCATAGTCTGTTCCACATGAATCAAACTGGGTATGAAATTTCAGAGAAATAAGTGCACAAGATAATGTTATCATTTCCCACTTGAACTTCCTTCCTGTCCAAGAACAGAAACCAAAACAAAGATCAAGAAACAAGAACACTTGCAAGTGAACTCACAAGTTGGGATCCCACAGCTACGTGCATTCATAACATATCAAATATATAGCAAAATTAAACTCGAATCAACTGAATATGCATATAAAAAGATATAATCTTGACAATCATACCATGGAGGGTGAATACGGATGAAGTTTCCAACTTCAAGGTCAACATGGTCACAGACCCTTGGGCTAAAGATAATGGTGCTTTGACCGCTTTTGCTGCCGCCAGACCCCATTCCTTCATCTTGTAACAGAAAATTCTGCAAAAATAATCGATCAACTTTTAATCAAAAACTAGATACTGGGTGAGTCTTAAATGCAGCTAGTTGCTCCACTTCAAGCAAAATGGTCATCTCACATTTATACAAGTGATGGAATATAAATAAAATGGACTAAACAGCTGCTACTGGCTTATCTATATAAGAGACCATCATGATACTCAACCAATATAAGTATATTCTCATGCACAGTCATTTAACAGACAATCATGCTGAATAACCAAACTTACGTTATGAGCAATGTGTAATAGCTTCTTTATAATAGGAAACTTAATCTTGGTGTTAGGTGTTTACCAGCCATGCAAACTATTAAAACAAAATCAGGATTTAGTCAGTAGGATAGTCACTCTCATCTCTCTGTTTTCCCTTTGAAGAAATAAAAATATTAACAATCAGATAGTCATTTGACTATTCAAAACTATTACAAAGCCGTCAATTTTCATTTGCTAAGATGATCCCACCTAATAAAAAGATGTTAGGATCCAATTGCAACGTGTGAGACTTGGGTACCACTGGAGTGGTATGGGTATGGGACTCTAGTGTGGGCTTATAAGGTCTTAGGGTCTCCAACTACAACGGCTAGTTTTTGTGGTATGGTTCTCTCAATATTTTTATCAATTACTCTCTCCGTTCCAAAACTATTGTAGTTTTAGATTTTTTGTTTTGTTCCAAAACCATTGTTGTTTAACATATCCAAAGCACTTTATCTCATTCTCTTCCATTCATGCCCTCATTTAATATTGTATCTCCCAAGTACCATCTCTTATTTCCACCAATCACAATTCTCACCAATTAGTTGACCAATGATTTTCATTCTTTCTCTTTCATATAACTCATATTAAATAAGGGTGTTAGAGTCAAATTATAACATCAATTATTGAATTCTTAAACTTTGTGAATAAACCTTAAACTACAATAGTTTTGGAACGGAGGGAGTAGTATCAGAGCATCCCACAATGTCTCTCAGTTGCAAACAAGAGGCGAGGGTGGTGACGTCAGCATTCCGGTGTTTGCCCAAGGCTAGTCAAAGAACTAGCGCATAGTTAGGCGGTGTGGGTGTCGGGGCTGCGGAGGATGGTGGGATGTTAGGATGCAATTGCAATGTATGAGACTTGGTCCGACATTGGAACTTGGAAGTATGGAATTCTAGTGTTGGACTGTTGGGTTTATAAGGTCTTATGCTCTCAACCTACAATGGCGCTTTTGTGGCATGGTCCTCTCAACGTTCTAATCAGAAGACTTGGTTGTTGTTGTTGCCATTAATTTCAATTTCTAAATAAATATAAAATAAAATTCAACAAAGTCTCTTTAGTTCAGATTGGTGAACAAAAAATAGGATAACCAAGCCTTTTCTTGAGTATAAAGGAAAAACATCGAGGTAATAACAAGTATAGAAATTATAAAGCAAATGAGCAATGGCAATTTAAGTTAAATATTTTCTTGAGTTTTAAAACTTCACCTCTGTGTACTTGCCAAATGAGCAATGGCAAACAGTCAGCTTTCCGTCCAGGTATCTTGAAATGATTTTTACATCAACACAGCCATGTTCACCTGGGAATTGTTTTCTACAAAGTCAAAAACATTTCTCTTTGTGTGTGTAACCAAATGTAAAGCCTGCTTTATGTCCAACTAACTATATGCAACCCCCCAGCCCCAAAATATAAAAGTACTAACCAATGATTGTATAATTAATGAAAGAACTTATATGGTATTTTACTTAGAGCCTGTTTGGATACGGACTTATTGAACCTTATCTACTAGAAAAAGCACTAGGGCCCAGTTTGGAAGAGCTTATTTGAGCTTATCTGACAGCATAAGCTCTTATGCCAGTGTTTGGGAGAGCTTATGCAAACAGCTTATGATCTGCCATAAGCTATTTTCAGCTTATTTTCATAAGCTACTCAGGATAGCTTATGAAAAACAGCTTATGCTTATACACAGCTTATTTTTAATTTATTTCAATAAATTTTTAAAAATAGCTTATGAATAAGCGCTTATGTCATAAGCGCTTATGACCATAAGCGCTTAATTAAGTTGTTTATCCAAACGGGGCCTAGATAAGCTTCAATGACAATAAGTGCTCTTTGGTTTGCATCCAAACAGGTTCTTACAGAAGAATGAAAAAGGAAGACAGAGTAAAAGCAGAAGTTTTACTATCTGGCCTAGCTCCAGCTTGTAACTTTTTCCAGAAGTCCATATCACTTTCCTTTTCTTTCTGCATCACCTGCTGTAGTTTTCCAAATATTCCAGTGCTGCCCAATTTGGCAAGATAATCATGGACTGAAATTAGAATTTATTTAAATTTAATTTTTAATTGCATAAAAATAACAGGAAACCAGTATTTTATACCTCAAGGAATTAAGTGCTCCAACATGAGACGCTTCGTTGATAACAGAGGAAGACCCTAAAGCTTCTTGAAATCGATCTGCCATGGTCTGCATTTTCTTTCTGGGAGAATTCATTTTCACTTGTTGATCATCTACCTGTAAAAGTAACTCAGATAAAGAGCCAGTTATGACCATAAACTAATAAACTAATAACAGATAACTATAAGAACAATCATAACACAGACATACCTCATTGTCACTTGATGATCCACTATCCAAAGGCTCAGGGGAGTCTTCCCTCTCAACAACTTTGTCCTGAAAATGGGATCTACTATTCTTCTGAGGACGCAGCATTGCTTTTCCTCTTCTTTGACCATTTCGTGGAAAATACTGTCATATAGACGTAGAAAGATTTTATACAGGAAAGAAGTAAATCCATACTTCAAAGAATAAGGTATGTATTTCCAAAATTTTCACCCACCGGATCATACTTATCTTGAAGGTTGTCAAAAATATCAGCAATTGAAGGTTGATTAAATTCAAGTGCAAGAGCTTCTGTTTTGGCAGGCGCATCTGCCTTTATTTCCATTCTGAAGTCATCTTCAAGATAATCTTCAACAAAATTTTCAGAAGCCTCAGGATCAACTGCTTCCTTAATTTCAGACAACCTATCAATATTGGAGACTGCAGGACCAATGTGCATACTTGTATGTGCGACAGATGGATTAGCCTTGCTCCAGATGCCTGCAAGTTGCAATGGTTACCAATTTGATAGAATACTTTTAAGTATTATTGCAATCCAGGTAAGGTATATTTAAAGCAACATCCTATTAGTAAAAGGCTATTACTTGTAAAGTGAAAAAGAAAAGCTTCAGGGAACCACAATAATTATGTCTATAGTTGATTGAAGGTCAACAAGTCCACCTATACCATGAAGCATCTAGATACTTAAATAGAGTTTCCCTTGATCTGTCAAAATGTGTGAATATTAGCAAATATGGTATCCAATTCCATCATGAAAGATATGATGTATTTAATAGACTATAACCTTCATTTTCTTAAACACGTGAATGAATAAAAAAATTACATGACCAAATTATTAAACTCAATCTTGTGTGCCTTTCCTGTTATCTGGGGAAGGTCACGCTTTAAATCCACACTGGGCAATACAGAAATTTATTCCTTATTTAGAATCATTACAACTAATTTAAGGGTTTGCCAAGCTGATTTTATGGCCAAGCTGGGAGTTGGTTTGCACTCGGTGCAGGGGAATCTGTATCTTACGCCTCCTCCTGGGATCGAGCCTTTGTTGTTGACAGATAGCCTTGGTGTCTCTCATTTGAGGGCTTAGTTTTTCTTTTTCTTAGCACCACCTACCAAAAACATTTAAGGGTTTGCCCAACAGGGAAAAGGTGGGGGGGAGGGGAGGGGGTGAATCACGGCCCCAATTAAAAATAATTCATTTACTTCTCCATCTAAATGTTTAGGTTGCATAAAACTTACATAATGTGATAACCAATGGTCTACACTTAAGTCATCTTATCAGATCAGTTACATATTAGGAGATAGGAGAAGAGTTAATAGCTTAAATTTCCAATTGAAGATGCCCCACTAATAACAATTCAGTTTGCCCCGGAAAATTCAACTAACTCATGCTCTAACATAGAAACTTATAATTTTTTAGAGCAGGTACCAGATGTATTTGCTTTTGAGCATGTAGCTTGGGATATTGAACATGAACTACTTTCTTTGAAACATAACATTGCTTCGGAATTTCCATTTGTATCTTTAACTTGATCATTTCTGATGAATCGTGAACCATATTTGTGGAAGTGTCTGGTTGAGAGCACAGTGCTACCCTTTAATGAGTAAACAAACATCAAAAGTAAATAGTCAAATTAACCTGTAGAAGATACCCTGACAATCATAATAGTCCATGAACGATGCAAATTGCATCCTTAGTCCTTGAATATACATTTAAGTCAGTCAAATTAGTCCTTAATTATGTTCTATCAGTCAAATTAATTTTTAAGGTTACTAAGACTAATTTGACCAGGAAAATGCAAAGTTAGGGACATCAAGCTTAACTTTTCATTATTGAGAAATTAGCACGAACAATGCTATATCTTTTAAAGACTAATTTGACTGTTCACTCCAAGTATAAAACAAGAAATCATTTAGCAAAAACCAGAAGGACATAAGTAATGCATAAGGAGGAAAAGTGGATAAACATATATAGCTCAAAAACCTCATTTTTGTCCCTAAAAGTGTAGCGCTCAGTCATTTTAGTCCCTTCATCTAAAAGTCCTTGGAAGTATAATTTGCTGGTAAACTTGGTCCTTGAAAACATTTATGGATTATCAGTTCATATTACTCCCAAAAAGTATAAATCTAAAATCATATTAGTCCCTAAAAACTAATAATAAAATTCATATGCACCTCAGTCTCTTAAAGTTAATATTGAAATTCATATTAATCCCTGTGAACTTGACAGAGGATTTATCTTCTTGCATGTAGAACCAAATTGACCAACAAATTACACCTAGAGGAGTTTTATTTATGAATTTCCTTCTTTCAAGACTGAAATGACTGACCAGTACACTCCCAAGACCCAAATTTTTTTTTACTAAATATTCCATGCAAACTTTAAAGAGCACCCCATCAATGTCTTCATCACTTGAATCGGCAACCACCTCTCCCGAAACGCGACGGAAGTCATCCTCTTTGAAGTCAGGCATTTCAACCTCATCTTCAAGGGGTTTCTGATCACAGCAATAACAACAACAGTAACTTTAGTTAGTTGCACTTGAACATAGCAAATCATGAGGGAAAAATAAATACAAATAGAATAATAAGAACCCAAAGTCATGCCTCCAATGACAAACCCGAACTCCTGCCTCTCCCAGCCAAATTCTGATAAGAAATTCCTATGTAGCAATAGAAATTCACTAGCGGTTGCCATTATAACTATAAACATAAAGCAGCTTTTATTTCAGGAACAACAAGTTTCTGAGATAGTTAGTTGAGGCACCTTTTAGCAATTCCAGCCGCACGGGAAGAGGCAACTCTTGCTATAGAAAAAAATAATCACACAACAAGTGAATTAAGATGGAAGTCACAGATATAGGGCGTGTCTAAGGCCCCGTTTGGAAGAGCTTATTTGAGGTTATCTAATAGCATAGGCGCTTATACAAGTGTTTGGGAAAGCTTATGTAAATAGCTTATGGCCTACCTATAATATGTTTTAAGCTTATTTAAGAGCTTATGTTTACCTGTAATTCATTTTCAGCTTATTTCAATAAGTTTCTCAAATTTTCTTATGAATAAGCACTCATGCAATAAGCGCTAATTCCATAGACGCTTAATTAAATTATTCACCTAAACACACCCTAAATAAATAGCTTAATTAAGCTCGTGTTCATAAACTAATCTCGAAGTTTATTGAAATAAGCTGAAAATAGGTTATAGGAACGTTTAAGCGCTTATTCATAAGTGAACCTGAGTCACTTGTGAAAATTAAGCTGTTCAGCTCAAAATTAGGTCATAAGCTACTTACATAAGCTCAATCAAACACATACATAAGCCTTACGTTATAAGATAAACTCAAATAAGCTCTTCTAAACGAGGACATATAAAATTTGAAGTGGCTAAGCGGTACAATCAATTTCGCTACGAAGTTAAGTTTGGTTGCGAACCTTGTAAGTGGCGTCGTCTAATGAAACCACATTGTTGGGGACAACATCGTGCAACCCCGCAGTTTCTTCATCATCTGCAAATTAATTAAGGAATGTGAGAAGAAATGGGTGATTAGATTAGATTAGATTAGATTAGATTAGATTACCCAGTGCAGGGACATTTTGGAATCTTGATTTTTGAGAAATTATTACCAGAAATGCTCTCTTCAGAGTCTGGATTTCCCTGAAAAATTAACAAATTAGCATTCAATGGTGATTGAATTAGCAAAGGAAAAGAGGGTTTAGTGGGAAATTACGCGCAGGAACATTGCGACCGCATGTCGCTCAGAATTTTGCACGCTCATCTCAACATAGATGAGATGAGATGCTTCGTTTCCTTTCCATTGATGGAGCTTTACCATTCCGTGTTTTTTTAAGTAATTATTCTCATTCTCATTGCTGATTGATTGTGGGAATACTTTTGGTAAAAAATAAAATAAAAAGTCACTACTCCTACTTATGTTTTAGAATTAAGTAATTTGTTTAATCAAGGTTTTTTTTTTTTGATACATCGCAAAAAAGAGAATTAAGGTTTTTAGAGGGAAGCTCATAATATATTGTTCCAATCGGCTCTTAGATTTATACGAGAAATCTAGAATGTGTCTAGGCTTCAAGAAAGCTAACGAAAAATGGTGAATGTGTGTAGAGTACACCGACTTAAACAAAGCTTCCCCAAAGATCCATTTCCACTCTTGAATATAGACAAGTTAGTGGATAATTCATTACGCCTCCAATTCCTTTCATTAGTGGACGCTTATTTGGTGTACAATCAAATATCGATGTATCCACCAGATATAATGGATGAAGCGAGCTTAGTCTCTTTCCTCTTTATTAATATATTTCGATTTCCATAAAAAAAAAGAATAAATCAAATTACATCATCCAAAGTACCAAAATAGAATCAAAACACATAAAAGAAGAGAGGAAAGATGGAACCCGAGGTAAATCGGAGCCATGGCCTTATGAAGAGGCTTTCACCTTCCTCCATGGTGCCTTAGCGCCGACCTCCAAGAGCACAATCTTCCCATCTACCGAGCAAGTCCCTTACACCTCTAGAGTGCCTCGTAAAGGAGTCCAAATAGGCTTAGAATGGTCCAAGATGTATAAAAACACTAAATACGTGTTTAAATACGAAAGATTATGAAGAACAACATCTACTCCCGCAGACATGGATGCGTTCCCGCACAAAAACAGGCACACTCGTGACCAACTTTGACAATATTGACCTCCTGCAGTAAAATGACCCTTGCGACTTTGTCTACTGTTGGATTGGACTGAAATGTTGATATGTTCATGACACATATAGATATTCAATCCGAGTCTTATCGTCAAGAAATTGTCTGTGCAAGGAGAACAAGGTCACACAAGAAGCAACTAAATTACTAAAATGAAATCTGCAACACAAAAACAAAAAGTGAAAGTTCCCTAATTAACTTATTAAGCTAAATGCAAAAAAACTAGAAAAAATAGCTTTAACATCCGGGTTAATGATATGTGCTTTTGATGACCCAAAAGTTTTCCCTATTCAAGCCGTAAATTTTAAGTTGTATGGGAAAAAATAATTTTGGCACCTTATAATCACCTTTATATAGTGAGAGATATGAAGAAAAAAAAATAACTATTATAATAAAAAAAGAAGTAAAAAATAGGAAGATAAAATATATGAAGTTGTTACCATAAAAAACTTTTTTGGTGTGAATGTATAAAAATCTATGAATCATGCTCCTATTTTGATGGCAATTTGGAAAATTACATCATAGCATTATATACTTTTATAGTCTTAGACTCTTAGCTTTCGCACTACTACAGAAAAGGCTTTTCGTCACGGTTAAAACCGCCCATTCGTCACGGTTTAACCGTGACAATAGAAGGCGTGACAATTGCTCAATTGTCACGGTTAAAGGCGGAACCGTGACAATTGATATGGCTGTTATCACGGTTTGCAAAACGTAACCGTGGCAATAGAGGCCACATATTGTCACGGTTACCTATTTAACCGTGACAATAGAGGCCATATATTGTCACGGTTACCTATTTAACCGTGACAATTGATTAGCCTGTTATCACGGTTTGTAAAGAGTAACCGTGACAATAGGTTCCCTCTATTGCCACGGTTGAGTAAGTAACCGTGGCAATAGGTGGCCTCTATTGCCACGGTTGTAACCGTGACAATAGGTCATACACCTGGTCTGTGAAATTGCTACAGAATTTTTGATTTTTTTCTTTTTACCTGGTGTGTGCATAAATTTTAGTACGTTTATATTGAAAAATAAATTGCATAAAATCACCAACATTCACATATTCTAGCCAAATTACTCAAATATTCCAACCTTGAATAAGAAAACAATACATTTACACTAATTTGTCCAAAACAATACTAATTGTTGTTGAGAACATACTCTCACAAGAAATTAAACCAAATAGCCAACACTAGCCAGTACAGTACACTGCTTGAACCAAATACTCTAAAATAACATGCAGTGCAGTTCCATACCATAAGTAGCCCATACTCTCACAAGGAATTAAAGCAAATAGCCCACACTAGGCAAAATTCTTTAACACATAAGTAGCCCACTCTTCTTTAATTTCATTTAGTTGATCCTCATCGTAGAAGCCAAATTGACAATCAGAGAAGTACTGCAAAATGATGGTAAAAGTTACAAAATTTAGAGTCACACTTAAAAATAGGAAAAATTAAGAATTTAGTCAAAGTTCCATACCGCTTGTGGAATTGTAGATTTTTTGTGCGCAATTATCTCCTTTAGAAAGCTTAGTACATAGTACCCGCAATCTATATAATTTGTTTGGGCAGGGCACTATAAAAAACAAATATAATATATATCAGTGATTTGGTAGCTAGATCTAATTGTTTTCAGCTATGTAAATTTGTATACCTTTATAGTATTCCACTTGGCTTTGGACCATGTAATCCTCTTGTCATTGCAATTAGCACGGTAGATCATCATTGCACTAACAAATTGAATGAAAAAATCATGATTAAATATGTTGAATAGCATGACTAACATAGCAAGTAGATCTATATAAGCTTACTTATCAAACATCTCTTTCATGACTTTGCGTTGATTCAAACTACCATGTATAGGATCCAAGTAAAATAAGGTCCCTGTAGTGGCATTGATCACAACCAACACCCAATGTGCCCTACAAGCAAGACATGTTAAATTATAATATTAATAAATCAAGTAGCTAATCATATAAATTAATCAAGTAACTATGAATTAATATTTACAAATTTCATCCAATATTTCTCACCCTATATTGACCGGTGCAAGATATAATTGGTTTGGGTGTCCATTTGCCATAATTGCATCCGAAATATATTGGCTTTGATTGGCCAGCCCATGTGCCGTTCGATGAGGACTCAAAAAGGCAAATTTCTCAGTCAAGTTTTCAGCCACACAGTGATCAAATAAGAACCTTAAATAAGAATATACAAATAAAATACAATGTTAAAAAATTGCTTAGATAAGAAAACTAAAAACTTTGTTTTCAGTCAAGTTTAAAAAAGTACCTCATATAAACACAAACGGCTGAAGCACTTAATTCACCATGCCCAGTGATTTCACGGACTTCCTCACGACCAATATGCTCAATCTTCATATAAACATCATGGAATATTTTTTGATCTATTGGTATTTTAATTTGTTTCCCTTGAATAAGAACCTTTTCTGAATATATGTTGAGAAAAGTACAACTGTTAAGTTGATTGGCACTTATCCCAATGTGAGACCTGTGTTGATTTGGCGATGCAACAGATTCCCTTGTGCATCTTGTTTCCATCACCTTCTCTTTCACAATCAATGGTTTCACCTGATTTTTGTCCTTCTCTTCCGCCTTGTCTTTGTCATTCTCCTCTGCCTTGCTTTTATCCTTCATTTCATTCCCTTTTGATGATGGACAATTCTGAAAATTTTAAATTTATGTATCATCAGTGATTGCAAATATATATTAGCTAGCTTTGTAAAATTATAACATATACATACCGTGTGATCAAGTTGAATGAGGTTGATAGGCCACGCCACTAAACCCCCAATTGCGTCGTGGACGCTAATCAAATCATCATATGCATCTGGTACCGGTAATTTTGCATCATCCTCAATCGCAACATCAATACTAACTTTTACATAACCGGTTGGAAGTGGGCAGTTATGAATTGTATCACCAAGTGTGTTATACACTTTTCCCTTAGCAACCACGCGCCAATAAGGCAGCTCCAAACACAAGGAACAACATGTAGTACCCTAAATCAATGATAAAAAAAGTAAGTTCTTGAAGAAAGTCACATTCAATAACAAATCGCAACACTAATAAACAAGTTACCATAGGGATGTCATTAGGTGTTAGTGGTGTAAACGTATCCATGTCATTAGGTGTTAGTTGCTCCTGCTCAACCCTCTTCCCCTACACAAATGAAAAAATTATTAATCTTGCCCTTTTTCGACACACGAGCACGCTTCCACAAGCGATGGCGAGGAATGGATGTCTCGCTTGATCCAGACTCCTGCAACTGTTTTAAGACAACCAAAATAATCACAAATAACACTTAATAATAAGATTTTTATCTAGAGAGACGAAATAGCATTATGTGTGTTTGTATACCATCTTTTGCTGAAGGCAAGCATATCCCGTACGCCCTAAATTGTGAGGGTACTTAGGCTTCAACACTCTTTTCCTATTCTGTTCACTTAGTTTCTGTTTCAAAACAATGTAGTTGCATCATGTCATAATTATTCAAATGCAATGAAAACATGGCACACCACACAAATATTATTTCACCTGGAATTCTTCATCTTTATATTGATCAACAAATTCCATCCAGATATCATGATCAATCACAAGGTCATAAGACAGCGGTGGATGATCTATCACATTACCATCTTTATCCAAAAATTTTTTCCTTAGAATTTTCCTAAAATTTCTAGCCAAAGCACCTGCTTCTTTAAGTACATAGTCTTTGCGCAAGGGGTGAATCTCAAAAGCAACCTACAACATCGCAAGTTCGATTAATGTTGAATATGTTTACATAGATAATTTCAATGTGAAAATATTAAGAGTATGGATCTAACCTCTACTTTTTCCCATATTTGGTTTTTGATTTCATCGTCAACATTTGGCCACCAATTACAAGTAATTGGAACGTCTGTCCTAGCAAGATAACCAATATAACTGACAAATTTTTGTTTGTTGGGATCAATTGGTACACCATCCGGGTCCCAACCAACCTAATACATTTAAATATTCACCATATAAATTAAATCTATGTATGAATTTAAAGAATAAACAAAAAAACAACAGCATTGTATTAAAATGTTACCTCAAATTTTATTCCTTGACTTGTTGCACGACGGACTTCTTTCATAATGGTCCTTCCACGCCTAATTAACTTAATCACACCGGTGTCACCACTATCTTGCTTTGAAGGAGCCATTTTCCTGAAACAACATGTCAATGGATCATGAGACAGATCTAAGAATGTAATATATAAAAAATATTTCAACATAAAATCATTGAAAGGAAATGCATACTGGTTTAACTTGTTTTAGTAGTTCTTTTCCTTTTCTTCAATATGCGCATACGTGTGGTTTCAATTTTATTATGAAAGGCTATATTCATCCAAATTCCCTCATCATGATCATCTCTAACATAATAACTATCATCTTCATCTGAATCGGTGTCAATTGGTTGTGATATCCCGAAGAAAGGGTCATCTTCAATAGCATTATCTTCCTGAACATATTGTCCATCCTCGTTGTTGACATTTATTTTATTTGATAATAAAACAATGGACCTTTTATTGTTAGCAGGATCAGGGACATAGAATATTTGCTCTGCTTGAGAGGCCAAAATAAAAGGATCATCTTTGAACCCCACCCTATTAAGATCAACCTGAATGAACCCTGAGTCATCAATTTGGACACCAGAATTATTGTCAACCCACTTACAACCAAACACAGGAACCTGAAATGTTGTGTAGTCTAGCTCCCATATGTGTTGAATCACCCCAAAGTATGACATGTCTGCATATATGGGGTTCCTATCTTTGGCGCTAGAGACATGCATAGATCTAGCAACAAGAGTCACCCCACTATTTTGCATTGTACTCCGATCATCTTGGGCTTCTGTGTAAAATGTATAATCATTAATTACATAGCCGTTGTAATTAAAGACATGCATACTTGGACCCCTCGACAACCATTTCAACCTCTCTGAAACCGAGGTAGGATCTTCTTCCCACTCCTTATAAACGTGATCCTTTAGCCATTTTATAAAAGTCCGATTGTGCTCCTTTGCTAACCAATTATCAGACCTATTGAGATTCAACCCCTTAATCACTTCCTTGTGCTTGTCAACATATGGCCCAACTTCAGCTGCATTGTGCAAAACATATAAGTGTGCTTGTTGCCATTCTTTACCTTGTATTGTTATTATCTCGCTTTTAAAGAGCCCTTCCCCTTCTATACTTCGTGTGTGATGAGACTTCGGAAGCCCTATAGATTCAACATTGGATAGGTATTCGGTACAAAATTCAATAGCTTCTTCGACTACATACCGTTCAACCATACACCCCTCAGGTCTGCTTCGGTTTTTTACATAACCTTTTAAAACCTTCATGTAACGCTCAAAAGGGTACATCCATCTCATATAAGTTGGCCCGCACATTTGTATCTCTCTCACCAAGTGAATGGTTAGATGAACCATTATGTCAAAAAATGAAGGTGGGAAGTACATCTTAAGATCACACAAAGTTGTAGAAATTTGTCTTTGCAATGCTGACAACTTAGAAGGGTCAATCACTTTGCTGCAAATTGCCTTGAAGAAGAGACACAATCTTGTAATGGCATCTCGCACTTTTTCTGGCAAAATGGAGCGTAAAGCCACAGGTAACAAGTTCTCCATAAGAACATGACAATCATGAGTCTTCAATCCCTTTAACTTAAGGTCTTTCATTGATACAAGGTTCTTAATATTTGAAGAGTAGCCGTGTGGAACTTTTACCCCACTAAGAAATTTACACAAAGCAATTTTCTCTTTCCTGCTTAGCGTATAGGTTGCTGGAGGTAGATACGTACGTTTCCCCTTCTTCACCGGTCTTAATTCTTTTCTTATGCCCATGCTAACCAAATCAAGTCTTGCATTGATGCTATCTTTAGTCTTGCCCGGCACATTTAGTAAAGTACCTATAACACTTTCAAAAACATTCTTCTCAATATGCATCACATCAAGAAAATGTCTCACATGAAGTGACTCCCAATATGGCAACTCAAAGAAAATTGACTTTTTCTTCCAACCACATTTAGGAAGTTGTTTTTTGAATGTCTTGCCAAATTTACACTTCACGTTCTTCACCTTGGCAATCAGATCACTACCCTTCAATGGCTTTCTAGCTCTACCTTCTTCTTTATTACCATTGAAAGCTTTTGTCCACCCCCGATAACGATGTGTTGTTCGCAAGAATCTACGATGTCCGAGGAAAACATTCTTTTTACAATGATCTAATCGCATTGAAATTGTATCATCTTCACATATAGGGCATGCAAGTTTTCCTTTTACACTATATCCCGACAAGTTGCCATATGCCGGGAAATCATTGATCGTACCAAACAACATTGCCCTCAACCTAAAAGTTTCTTCCCTTGACCCATCATACACCTCCACCCCTACCTCCCATAATTTCTTCAGATCTTCAATTAAAGGAGACAAGTATATGTCTATATCATTTCCTGGTTGTTGAGGCCCAGAAATTAACATTGATAACATCATGTACTTGCGCTTCATACAAAGCCAAGGAGGTAGGTTATAGATCACTAGTATCACCGGCCACGTACTGTGGGTGCTACTTTGGAGGCTATGTGGATTTATTCCATCAGTAGACAATGCAAGGCGTAGGTTTCTTTCCTCTTTGCCAAATTCAGAATAGTCAGAATCAATTTTGCTCCATTGGGGAGAATCTGCCGGGTGTCGAAGCATTCCATCTCCTTCTCCTCTATATTTATGCCAAGTCAACTGTTTTGCAACTTCTGCACTGCGGTACATGCGCCTAAATCTGGGTATTATGGGGAAATACCATAACACTTTTAAAGGACATGAATTTTCCTTCTTATATCGTGGAGCTTTACATTTGGGACATGACTTAAGAGATTCATATTCATTTCGAAATAATATGCAGTCATTAGGACATGCGTGAATCCTCTCATAACTCATTCCAATAGAGCACAACATTTGTTTAGCCTCATATAGTCGACCGGGAAGAACGTTTCCCTCTGGAAGCATATCTTTTAAGAGTGTTAGTATGTTGGTGAAGCTCGTATCAGTCCATCCATTGGCAGCTTTCAAGCTGTACAGCTTTAAGACCGCAGATAGTCTTGTGAATTTAGAGCATCCATTATAAAGAGGTGTCCCCGCATCATTTTTCAGCCTCTCAAACATTTGAGGACAATCACGAAGATCATCTTCAACCGCCTTCGCCATTTCCTCAACACGGTCACCATCACATGCATCTTCCTCTGCTCCAAATGAGGCAGATCTCACACTATCTGCTGCATCACCAGAATCAAATCTGGACTCGCCATGATTTGACCAACATATATAGTTTTTATCAATTCCCTTGCAAATTAGATGATCTTCTAATTCAGATGGATTAACTCGAATACCATGCCAACAAACTAAACAAGGGCATAGCAAACTATTTGGGTTCTTTGCATTTTGAACCGCAAATTTAACAAACTCTTTCACCCCAGCAGCATATTCATCGGATAAGCGATTAGCAAACATCCATTTACGGTCCATACCTACGTGGTGGACAAAGGTTAATGTCTTCATTCTCAAAAAACTATTTAGTTTGGGTGAATATTTAACAATCAATAGCAAATAGAAGTTACAAATAAATGAAAACACACATAAAGAACCATGGCTCCAAATGTTATTTCTAATGCTTATGGACATCTAACTTGTATCACATACTTCAACTTGCAGTGCTTACAGATAAAGTATTCACTATGAGTTAACTGCTGAAAAAAGTAGGGTGTAGAGGAAAGAGTGAAACCTGGATATTTAGAATCAGACTGGTCCTCTAAGTCAGTGGCAATCAGCTTGGCTCTTCGATCTTCAACTTCGAATAAATCTATTCAAACAGAGCCAAAAGCAATAATTAAAGAGAACCCAACCAGATTGTACTAGCAAAATGTACAGAAAAAACCAACCAGATTGTGCTGGAAAAATGTACAGAAAAAACCAACCAGATTGCCTAATCCAGCAGGCCAATATAACCCCAAATACATGAATAAAATATCATGAAACAGCAGCCAAAACAGCACAGCGCCAGGAAATTAATTTCTCATGATAACAGTAACAACATAACTAAATTCTCAGCACCAAAACCAGCCCACAAGACCTCAGCAAAACACAAAACAACAGCCAATTTCCCCAGCAAAAAAGGCTTAAATCACTTCCTACAGCAGCCCAAACTGCAATAGCAAAGATATCTCAACAGAAACAACAGCCCATTATGGTTATCTATGGAAAATCGGTCTCTGTGAATTAATCTTTTCTGTTAGTTTAACACCTAGCTGTGTTCAGGTATACTGGATTCGCGAACATGGAAACTGATACAAATCCCACTCTTTAACTAGAGTATTAGGGGCAGTTAAAATCATGTAGCCATGTTTATTAGTCTTTTTCTGCATTAAGTCCTTTAAATCATGTGAACTAAATGTCTAAAAACCAAGTTAAATACTTATCAATTATCATGCTAAATGGAAGCATCAAGAACGAAATCAAATTAGGTCACAATAAGATGCTAGAGAACAAAAATCAAAAGAGAAAGCATGCGAACTGAACTGATTCCTGAGATCCTAAATAGAAAAACTAAATTGGGGAAAGAAACTAAGAACATGGGTTGTTCATTACTAACAAACTCATATTAGCGGAAATTCTAATTAAATAAAAACACAAATCAAAGAAGGGATGCATGCTTCTCACTCACTCTCTGCCTCTCTCACTCTTTAACTATCTCTCAAGTTCATCTCCACAAACCAAAAGACTAGAACCACATGCATCATTGATTTCTCAGTGAATCTGCCCCTTTCTACAAAACTGAGATATATAATATATGATGAAAACTGGAACAGTTTTTGTCCATTCAGGTGCTCAAATATAAAGCTTCAAATAGCAACCTTAGTTGCAATTCCAATCTCGGAATAAAGGAGTTGAGACTTAGGAGTTACAAGCAACTATTTTTAATCCTCCCAATTCAATACTATATAGATCCTAGATATACAACTCCCTGATTGAAATAAAGATTTGAAATAACTTGGAATGACTTGGAATTGAAATAACTTGGAATGACTTGGAATTGAAATAACTTGGAATGACTTGGAATTGAAACTCGTACCTTGGAATAACTTAGAATGACTTGGAATTGAAACCCGTACCTTGAAATAAAGATCCTAGATATACAACTCCCAAATTTTAAACACTAACTAAATAAGCCCAGGATTTGAAATAACTTGGAATGATTTTAGATATTACAATTGATCTCTAACCCAATTTCTTCCCCCTTGATCTCTAACCCAATTTCTTTTCTGTGATTTTGCAGTTGGAACAATCAATTTTATCTTTCAGTCTTAAAAGGGCACAATTCAAATGATTCTCACCAAAATAAGATATATATTAATGTGAGAGTACTAGGTGTACTCCCAGGACCAATACACCAACATCTGTACAAAGATAAAAGAAAGAAACAGAAGGAGACAAACTAGGTAAAAATTCTGTTTGATGAAAAGCACAATCTCATAGCAATATGGTCACATTGTCTGGCCAAATCACTTCCAAACCCGTACCAATTTGAGCAGGGCACAGCAGCAAAAAACTTTCTCAATCACACAATAGTCTGCAACTAGCAGTAGGAGAACAACAACAACAACAGATCACACAGATTTCAAACAGTCCCAGATTTTTGGCCACATGAGGGACAGTTTAAAAGAAGCCCCAAATAACTAGAGGTAATGCAGGACCAAGAAAAACCCTAAGTGAAACTTAGCTACAGATGAACTATTTGAGTTGGTTTACGGGGGAAGCAGAGATGAATATTACAGCAGCAAGCACTAATTAGGGAGTAGTAGAGATGAATATTAGAGAGAAAGGTACCTGGGCTTTGCAATGGTGCTCGAGAGAGAAGTGCGCGTGACAGAGAACGGCGTGAACCGAGAACGGCGCGAACGGCGAACGGCGTGACGGAGAATGGCGACCGGCGATTGAGAGGGAGCAGGAAAGAGAGACCGATTGAGAAGGCAGATATTGGAGAGAGACCGATTGAGAGCGCGCGAGAAGAGGTTAGGGTGCAGTGGTAGGGTTTTTCAGGAAAAATTGGAGGGGAGGGAAAAATAAGAGCCAGATATTGAACTTCTGTTGTCACGGTTCCAAAACAATAATAATAAAATATTATTTCTTTTTGTCACGGTTCCTTTTAAAACCGTGATAATTGACCTTTTGTCACGGTTCCGCCTATAACCGTGACAATTGGGGCGTGGCAAAAGGTCAAATCTGTAGTAGTGTCGATAAATGGATTTATGAATTTTTTGGTTAAAATTGCTATGAAAGAAATCAGTCACACGTCCATTAATTACACGAGCCTGTTTCTGGAAAGTATAGATACTAACAATGACATCTCAGTTGTATTAATAAGTCTGAAATACCAGTTGCTCAATCCTCAAATCGAAACAAACACCCACTTTGTATCTTTCAGCAACAAGCAATGTCCAATCAGAGTGTTCTTACAAAGCTACTAAGTTAGCATTATTATATGATGCAATTATTAGCTGCCACGTTGTCAAGATTTCCTTTGAAGATTTCAAAAGACTGAACGATCAACTTGGTACTGAAAGATTTGTCCCTAGCAAGTTAGTCTCACTATTGAAAATATGTTCCGAAGTCTCTAGGTCTCTGATTGAATGTGTAAATAGTGAATAAAGTTAGTTTTTATTTTCTTCATGAACTAACTTGATTAATGTTTTTAGTTGATCAAATCTGACTCATAAGACTAACTTGATCGATGTTTTTTATATAATGAATTTAAAAGTGTTTCCTTCTTCTAAACAATAACTTGTCACCTATATTTTTATTTCTACTACCACACATTTTAATGCAGTTTGAATGTGTCGCTCTATGTCTCTTGCGCCAATGAAGTGAAAGTAAATGTAAATACAAACAGGCACAAAATTTGAGGGTCCAAGTTGACAATTTGCCCATTTCAAAAGCAAGGTAATCTTGCTGCCTTTATAAAACCCAAGGTTTTGTTTCTGTTACGTCAAAGTAGGACTTCCCAAATAAACAAAGCAATGGGGTTCCCAGCTCCTACCCTTTACATTCTCCTCCTAATTCATGTTGTTGCTCTGCTGCACAGACCCATCTTTGCAGTAAAAAAGGTGAGGCATTGCATTCTCAAATCTTGTAAAAAATAAAAGCACTAAAAATCCTTCTGATGATGGAAGGAAAGTACATCTAAATATCTAATCTAATCTCTTACACCATTTTGTTGTGGTTGTAGTCATATGTGGTGTACTTGGGAGCCCACTCACATGACCCCGAACTGTCTTCAGTTGACTTCAATCAAGTGACTGAGTCCCACTATGAGTTTCTGGGATCATTTTTGGGAAGGTATAGTGATAAAGTGCAAGAATCTTGTTTCTTGTTTCTTGTTTCTTGTTTCTGATATAATACAATTACAAAGTCCCACATGTGCTAATTGAAATGCTTGAGTTTATATGATATAGTTCAAATACAGCCAAAGAATCCATCTTTTACTCCTACACAAGGCACATCAATGGCTTTGCTGCAAATTTGGAAGAAGAAGTTGCAGCTGAGATTGCAAGTAAGAACCTTTTCCTCTGTTTAGCTTCTCTGTTTTCTTCTGTGCTTCTATTTTCTCATGTGTTCCTACACTTTTTGAATGAAAACTGCTTGTAGAGCATCCCAAGGTGTTGTCATTGTTCGTGAATAGTGGAAGGAAACTACACACCACTCGTTCATGGGGATTCATGGGGCTAGAGGATAATGGTGTGATCCCATCCAGCTCCATCTGGAACAAAGCCAGATTTGGTGATGGTGTCATTATTGGAAACCTCGACACAGGTCAGCTTTCTAATTTGTTTAATTGGCTCAAAACTTTTATTATTATTTTCAAACAGTGATTTGTCTATGGTGAATCAAGAGAAATTCCTCAAAATTTTAAAATTAATTTTAGCATATAAATATTAATAGTAAAAACATTTTTCAATGGGTAGACTACATCATGAGCAACTTACAAATTGTTATAAATAATAAATATAAAACTATTCACGTGACTATTATCCAACAACTTTGAGATAATTGGTTTCTCGACATAATATATAGAGTTCGACTTTTACCGCTCATAATTCTTCTAATAAAAAAGAATTAAAACACATGATAAATTGACAAATTTAGAACTATACATTCTTCATGCTTCAAGGCCAAATGAGTAAGTTTAAACAGACTTTTGCATGAAACATATGTTAAAAATAATAATATAAAATCATGTATCCGTTATTCAACTATTTAAGCTTAAAAGTTGGTTATTTAACTACATAATGAATTTGATCGTTGTCTTTATTATTATTTTAATTAGATCGTTGACTTAGACCCAGATGCAGCAGAGATATAGAAAACGTTATCTCATTGATTCCCCACCAACTCACAGTTTTAGAGTTTGATCTTTTGGTTGATTTCATAAGATTAGTATATTATAGATTTGAATCTGGCCGTCATTGGGTTATAAAGACGTCTTTTATATTCCCAACGCATGAATTCATGTATGATCCTAAAAAATTACAGTACACCTTTGGTTCTGTGTTGGGACCACTCAGAAATGCCTCTAGGATGTTTAACGTGATATATACATGTTTGGATAAAATATTAGAGTTGATTGTCAAAGTTAGAATTGAGTTTGATGAGTAGAAGCTTCAAGGTCTAGCTTCTGCTGCTGCTTGACACAGCACCATCCATTAAAAATTAGAAATGCATAAAGCACAATGTGAAGTTACCAACCCTACCTACAACACCACAGCAAATAGTCATATCATATATAGTTTTTTTTTTGATTGTATATCATATATAGTTTGCCGTAATAAGAGAAAATTGATTGATATAATAAGTGCCCAAGTGGTGTAATAAAAATAGAGAGAAAAAGAAAAAAAAGAAGTAAAGTGAAAATTAAATATCTTTTTTCCAAACAAAAGTGAAAATTAAAAAAAAATTACACTCACAAAACCATGAGTGTGAACATATAAAAGTTCTAAATGTACCTTAGCATTTGTTGCATTTGTTTCCTATAGAGCAATTCTTCTATGTACACATATCCAACACTGACAAAACCAAGTAAAAACATCCAATTCCTTAAATAAGAATACAAATGTTAAATCTCTAAAAAAAAAATAGAAGGACAACGTGAAATGGAAAAAAAAATTAAAGAGAAAAGAAAAACACACATAATCCTTCTTCTATTTAAAGAGAAAATTTAATATATGTAAAGCATAAATCATCACTGATTAAATGAAGAAGACACTATATATTGTGTGTTGTATTTCTATTGAATTTAATAAAGATTTACATTTACATTAAATTTAACATGTCAAATCTTACTTCTTCGAATTCAAGGTGTTAAATTAAATTCCAGCTTCTCTTTCTTTCCTTTGTAACCAAAAGAAATTCAAGCTTCTCTGCTTGACTTAATGAAATATGTGAAATAAGGCTTGAGTTCTCACTAACAAAAGAAACATACCCATGACGTGCTGTTAAAGTTTAGACTTTGGATGTGAATAAAAACAAAAGAAGGGTGTGGTTGTGCTGTGTAATGTGGGGCTGTGAGGGTGCCAAGTTGGGGTAAGTCCAAGCAAGACAAGTGAATGAATGGCCCAGATTTTCTGATCAATAATATGTAATATATGGGTAGAGTATTGTTTGTGTTACACAATTTATCATGGAAAACTAACCGTGCAGAGCACGGGCAGATATACTAGTATTGAATAATTGATAAGCTCACCAATAAGGAAAGGAAGATGTTATGTTCCTGCAACACCTTCAAATTCAAAGTGCTCCATAACAGTAGCCGTCATATGTGGGTGTGGGTGGGCAATGGGAACTAAAACAGGACCATTTAGCTACCTACCTTTAACCCAATCTGGATGAGGCTGAGAAGAGTAGAATCTCAGTTTACCACAAAAAGCATTTATTCATTAGTTGTACACAACACTTTTTGTAAAAGTTTTTGTCTTTGTATCTCTACACTTTTATTCTTATCTTTCTTTTACTCTCATTGTACAACAATTAATATTTTTTAAGAAAACATTTCCACATTCTCATTGATGTCAATTGACCAATAAAAAATGATTAGTGAACCAATACGGTGGAAAATATCTGCAACACTTACAAAACAAAATGTGTTTTACTGCTTCTTTAAGTTTTTCATTTTACAACGGTCTAAAACAATCACAAAAGTGGATGTTCTGATGTCATTAGTTGCTCAGCACCACTTAGTACACATATCACTAATGTTCACCTATAAGTATCTAATTAGTAATTAGTGTAATAAATGTTATGTGGTGACCCTTTTAAAATTAACATTTTAATAAACCTTCTAAATTAGAGTGTACATAAAGAGTTACTCTTTTTCAAAATCATCATACAAGTGGTATTTCTCTAAATTCTCTTTATCTTTATGATATGCTTATATATCTCATTTTGTCCACACTTGCTAACTTTTGTCCCACCTGATTCCTCTAGGCGTTTGGCCTGAATCCAAGAGCTTTAGTGATGAAGGGTTTGGACCAATTCCATCCAAGTGGAGAGGAATCTGTGATAACGCCATTGATCACAGTTTTTACTGCAACAGGTACATCTTGTTCTATTTAAACTAATGCTATTTTTAGAGGACTTTGTTTCAGAATATCTTGAGTTGTTTTGATTAATGATTATGGAGTACTAAATATATTCCTAAAACAAAAACTAAGTTCTTAGTATTTTTTAAGTAACAAATATCAATTTAATTAAGGTTTAACTAATTAAGTATTATATTCATAAGCAAGGATTATATACATGTTTCTTAACCAATTGTTCAATTCTTACCAAACTTGTGCCTCAGAGCACTTAACCCTTCTTTAAATGAGCACACTTGGTACCTTCAATGAAAGGTTTTAGTTCATTCATTTGAAACCTAAATTTTTCATGTTGTTACTTTTGTTGTTTTTTCTTTTCTTTTTTTGTGTGGTTAATGATGATACAAGTGAACCATATGTGACATGTATTCTTATTGCGAAAAGGTTGGAAAAAGATCCTCTCCAGCAACAGTCTCTGAGAGGATGGGTGAAGTGCAATATAGAACCAATAATGTTATCTTCACACCTCAAAGAGAGGTGGAGAGAGGTGGAATGAAGAGAAAGATAGGAAGAAAAGAAAAAGTAAGAGAGAGAAAATATTAGATGTGATAAATGATAAGAGGAGAGAGATAGAAATAAAAAGAGGTGAAAATGAAGTGTTTCAAAAATGAGGTGTGTATATATCATTACTCATATAGAACAATTATTTAATCACTCTCTGAATTAATCAAGGCCCTTGAGTCTCAAAATCAATGGACCAGATTTGGCTGGAGGTGGGCCGGAGGGAAATTGGCTGGAGAGGGTCAAAATCCCGAAAAGTTTGATGCAAAGGGAAGGAACCGGGAAAAATAAAAATGAGCGAGGGAGGCGGAAATTTCACATACTAAATAAAATCAATCAAGAATAACTAAGTTATAATACTACTTTTTAAGATTTTTTTTCTCTCTCTTAATGGCATCCCCATTTTCAATGTGATTGGGTCCGTCACCACCACATAGAGTAAAGTTTAATTTGGTTTTTGGTTAAAAAGTATGAAAATGAGAAAATAATACATTTTTAAACTTTTTTTTGCTAGAGTAGCGACTCGGAGACACTTTTTTGTTGAAGTAAGAAGTTATCCTTTCAACAAAATGTGTGAGAATATATTATTTTCTCATTCTCATACTTTCTAACGGTTAACCAAATATTAGAACAATCAATTATGTTTATACTTCACTTAACATTTATCATTCTATTGGAGAGTTAGTTTTTCTCCATTAGTCTGTTATTAGTGTATAGTGAGTCTGTTGTTAAAGTTAGACTCTCTTCACGGATTCATTAATGAAATTCAACTTCATTCTTCCATATTTCTATGTTTAACACCAAATGGATTCAAGCCCGTTTGAATATTCGTTACAAAGAATGAAAACAAAAAATAATAACACATCCGAAAACATAATTTGTTGAAGTAAAAAGTTGCTACTTCAACAAAAAGTGCACCAAATATATTATTTTGGCTTAAATAAGTTTTTGGTCCCTAACTTTTACTAAATGCTTGATTTTCGTCCCTCGCCAGAGCAAAGGTGGGTTTTAGTCCCTAACCTTTACCACAAGATTTGGTTTTGGTCCCTCCGGAGCTCTGGATCAACGCCGGAGCTCCGATGGCCCATGTGGCATGGCCACGTGGGATTAATAAGCTGACATGGAATATTTTTTTATTTTTAATTAAAAAACCTTATTTATTTAAAAAAAGAAATTATTTAAAATTCTAAAAAGAAATTATACTAAAAAAAAAACTTAAGTTATTTACTAATTTTTTTTTTACCTCAAATCCTTCTTCATCATCTTCAACCATCATCTTCACCATGTGTTTAAAAAAAAAAATCTTTTTTATGTTGGAAAAGCTTGCAAATTTAGTAGAACTATTCAACCCAGAAATCAGCAAATCAGCAAACCCAGAAATCCCTTCACCAAAAAAACCCAGAACACACCGTTGCTCAAGTACCAGTAGAAGCATCCTCACAATTAGCATGAAAGGCTCCGTTACTACAGAGGGAGGGAGGGATTCGGTTCCTGGGTTTGTTGCTGGCTTGGGTTTTCCAGATCTGGTTCCGAAGCAGTGCATGACAGAGGTTTCTAGATCTGGGTTTGAGCTCCTCAGATTTGGAATAATGTTTTGGTTGATTGTAAATTGTAATTTTGGTTGATTCTGGAATGATGAAGATGATTATGAATAATTTCTTTGCTTTCTCTCTCCACTGTTCTTTTCCTTCCAACAAAATTAGGGTTTCCTTTTCAATTCAATGTGAGAGAAGAAGAAGAAGAAGAAAAAATCATTCATCACATTAACATTCATAGAAAAATTGGGAAAAAACTGTGTGAGAAACCATGGTTCTCCTATGCGTATCCCTAAAGGTAATAATCCTTGAAGATCTCTCTATCTATCTCTCAATGGATTTGAAGGTTTTGATTCAGTGCTTTCCCCCTGATTTTGGAGGGTTTGTTGGAATAATAGTAGGGTTTAATTTAATTCAATTTGATTCGGCGCTTCCCCCTGATGTTGTGTGGATTAACATAGATGAAGAATGATTTTTTTTTTAATTTTAATTAAATGAAGGATTTAATTATGGTTTTTTTTATAGATTAAGAATAGTTTCATTATTAATTATTTTATTAATTTCATTTTTTTATAATTTAAATGAAAAATACATTTAAATTCCACGTCAGCTCAATAAACTGACGTGGCCATGCCACATGGGGTCACCGGAGCTTCGGCGTTGACCTAGAGCTCCGGAGGGACCAAAACCAAATCTTGTGGCAAAGGTTAGGGACTAAAACCCACCTTTGCTCCGGCGAGGGATGAAAACCAAGCATTTAGTAAAGGTTAGGGACCAAAAACTTATTTAAGCCTATTATTTTCCAGTTTTCTTACTTTCTCACTTGAACCAAATAAGCTCTAACTCTTTTGAAATGAATTTGTAACAAAATCCATGTTTGGGGTCAAATGCAGGAAGCTAATTGGGGCAAGGTACTTCAACAAAGGCTACTCATCTGTTGCTGGCCCACTGAACTCCTCCTTTGATTCACCTCGTGACAGGGAAGGCCATGGATCCCACACTCTCTCCACAGCTGGTGGAAACATGGTACCTGGTGTCAGTGTCTATGGCCAAGGCTATGGAACAGCAAAAGGTAGTGTTAAGAAAAATAATGCTGATTTTTTCTTTAGTTTCATATTTGTCTAAGTAAAAACTAAATGCATAATAATAGTTGTACACAATAAATTGATAACTGAGTTCGGCTAATAATGTCTACCTCTTTGGACTGCTGCAGAGGTGGTTAATCCTATCTTTGACTTTTTCAACAGGTGGCTCACCAATGGCCAGGGTGGCAGCATACAAGGTTTGCTTTCCCCCAATTGATGGTGATGAGTGTTTTGATGCAGACATACTTGCTGGCTTTGACATGGCCATCCATGATGGTGTTGATGTTTTGTCTGTGTCCCTTGGTGGCTCTGCCTCTACATTTTTCAATGACAGTGTTGCCATTGGATCTTTTCATGCTGCTAAGAGAGGCATTGTGGTGGTTTGCTCTGCTGGCAACAGTGGCCCTGCTGAGGCTACTGCTGAAAACGTTGCACCATGGTACATCACAGTTGGTGCCAGCACAATGGACAGAGAGTTCCCCAGTTATGTTGTCCTTGGTAACAACATGAGATTCAAGGTTTGTTATCTCTTTCTCATACATAATTGTTATGAAGTCCCACATTGAGTAGAAATATGACCAGCTAAGTAATTATAAATGGTAGAGCAATCCCCACTTCTTAGTTAACTTTTGGTAGAATTAGGCCTAACCCAAGTTTAGAATACCTAATGTCAACAAGGCTAAAATTATGTGCAATTTTGGAAACATTTTTAGGCACACCTCAAAATTCAAATAGCCAAAAAGACATCTGTGTTACTTACTGGTTACTTACTGAGCTATCTTTGTGTTTTATTGTCTGTACATTCAAAATTATTAGCATTAAAAGCAATAACTTCTGAGTGATGTTTGGGAACTCATTTTTTTTCACATTGAACCAAAATTGATCAGATTTAAATTGTAGAGGAGAAGCTACTCTTATTAGCATCTACTAGGGAGAATTGATTTTGAGTGGATA
Organism: Lotus japonicus; assembly: GCF_012489685.1. NCBI lineage: Eukaryota > Viridiplantae > Streptophyta > Magnoliopsida > Fabales > Fabaceae > Lotus > Lotus japonicus. The sequence continues at coordinate 4,714,188 of NC_080046.1, forward strand.
CAATACAAGATTTCAGTAGCAATCTTGTTACAAAAACAGTGCAGTCCATTTTACTTAGAAGATTTGTTTTTTAACCATATAATATCACAAGACAAAAAGAGTAGGGCCCTTTATTTGAAAATCTTTTAACAATTGATTTTAAAGTCTAAATCAATTATGGTGAGAACTGAGAAACTTATTCTGTGTAATTTCTGATTGCCAGAATTGGTTCAGATTAAAGAAAAGCCAATCCAAACTTGTTATGAATCTTATACAGGTTAATGCAAGTTTCTAGCAGCAGGGTGAAATTAAAATAATCAGCAATTTTTGTTGAGGAAACTCTTCTTTCTTCTTGGCTGACCCTAGTGGAAAATGAAAAATAATAATTGACTTACAACCTCATGGATGCTTGCATATTGCATTTTCTACAAGAACTAGTATGCTGACTCATAACAATCATGTATGTTTCATTTGAAGGGTGAGAGCTTAGCAGATGCGAGATTGGCACACAAGTTGTACCCACTTGTCAAAGCTACAGATGTTAAATTGGCAAGTGCAACTGTTCAAGATGCGTAAGTATTCAACAATTGAAAATCTCATTATAGTCACTCTTGCTGAATCAGCTTGTACATTTTACATGGACATAGCACTGCAAATGGTAAAAAAATAAATAAAAAGGCATGTGAAGCCAATGTAATCTCATTGAATTTTGCAGTGTGCTGTGCCAGAATGGAACTCTGGATCCCAACAAGGTCAAGGGAAAGATTGTACTGTGCCTGAGAGGAATAAATGCAAGAGTGGACAAGGGAGAGCAAGCTTTGCTAGCTGGTGCAGTAGGAATGGTCCTTGCCAATGATAAGACTAATGGGAATGAAATTTTAGCTGATCCTCATGTCCTTCCTGCTTCTCATATCAATTTCAGTAATGGTGTTGCTGTCTTTGATTACGTCAACTCAACAAAGTAAGATATGTAGCAATCCAGTCTGGCACTTAGTAGTAGTATCATAGCTATGAGCTATAGCTAATTAGGGGATTTGCATTATACTATGGACATACTATACATCCAATCTAAGTTATATCGATTACTATTGAACTTGCGATGCCAGGTTTAAAAGTATCATACTACTTTCTCCTGTGTTTGGCTTCTCTGTAGTAAATTGACTGCTTGATGTTGATTGCTAGGTTTCCAGTGGCTTATATTACACATCCTGACACCAAATTGCATACCAAGCCAGCCCCCTTCATGGCAGCATTTTCATCTAAAGGACCAAATACTATTGTACCAGAGATCCTAAAGGTATCATTGCTCACAAATAAGTCTACTTTTGCTTTGTCAATTGTTGATATGTGTATAGTATAGATATCTAACATCCAGTTTCATTTTTTAGCCTGATATCACTGCACCGGGAGTGTCAGTTTTAGCGGCTTTCACTGAAGCAGAAGGGCCAACTAACCAAGAGTTCGACCAACGCCGAATCCCTTACAACTCGGTCTCAGGGACATCAATGTCCTGTCCTCATATTTCAGGCATTGTGGGCCTGCTGAGAACCATATATCCTTCTTGGAGTCCTGCTGCTATCAAATCAGCAATTATGACCACAGGTTAGAAGTTCCACAAGTTTCTCATGCTTCAAATCTTTCCTCTCATGCCAATTTGAACTAAAATGTTTAGCAAAATGTACAGCTTACCAACTTAAGATATCCAATGAGTTTTTATTTAAACTAAACTTGTGTTGCACACACACAAGCCGTGTATTATCATAAGAGAGAATCTTCTCATTAGAGGACTAAAGCTTGACCACATATATGGAGTGTTATAAGATGCTCGGAACTTGAACCATGAGATGGATCAAGTTCTAAGAATATGGATCCTCTCCATATGGATCCTCTCCACCTAACTTCTATTCATCCTCTCTCATTCTCAATTTTATATCTAAACGTCTAAAGATGCTCGGAACTTGAACCATGAGATGGAGCTTCGACCACGGGCTCTTTTAGACCATTAGACATAAAATCAAGAACTTGAATCTTGGATGGAAGGAAAATGGAGGCAAATTAGCCGAAGAGAGTCCCAACTCAGAAGAATGTTCTATCGCAAAATTTGGATTTCTTTAGTCAGGAATTCCGCATTCACACATTCAAGCATTTTGATTTGCCTGATTAATATCTGACAATTTACATTTTAAGTTAATGTGAGCCATCCAATCTTAATCTGAAGGCTCAAAATGTTTGAATTCCGGATTCCCCTGACTGCATGGAATCCATAACTAAAAGTGAGAGGTGTAAATCTTGACTTTCCATACAAGATTGAGCTATTAATATTCCATTTGAATCCCCTACTGTCATGGAGTCTCTGCAGCAGCAAAATGACTAAGTGTTTGAAGACTAATTTATATAAAAATCAATATCTGAGAGTTTGCAGCAGAAAACTGTAGAAAATATAGGTATAGAGGGTCCGTGTTGATTAATATTAGCTCCACTCACCTCTTATGCTCTCACTTGATAAACCCCCACTTTGAGTTCACACACACAAAGTAACCAATTGATTAGTCACTTTGGTGTATATGTACACATCAAAAGTTGGTAATGTTGTGTTGTGTTACTTTCAGCTACTACGCTAGATAATGAGAGGGAGCCACTGCTGAATGCTACTAACAGCCAGGCAACACCATTCAGCTATGGCTCAGGACATGTCCAACCAAACACAGCAATGGATCCTGGCCTAGTTTATGACACAACAATTGATGATTACCTGAACTCCCTATGTGCTTTAGGCTACAATGAAACACAAATCTCAGTTCTTTCAGAAGGTCCGTATCAATGCAACAAGAACTTTAGTCTCCTCAACCTGAATTATCCTTCAATCACGGTCCCGAATCTCAAAGGGACAGTCACAGTTACAAGGACATTGAAAAACGTTGGTTCTCCTGCAACATACATTGCTCACGTTCAACATCCAAATGGGGTCACCATTTCTGTGAAGCCAAACATGTTGAAGTTTAACCATGTTGGTGAAGAGAAGAGCTTTAAAGTGAAGTTGAAGGTTAAGCAAGGAAAAACAACAAATGCATATGTGTTTGGGAAGCTGATATGGTCAGATGGCAAGCATTATGTGAGGAGTCCAATAGTTGTGAAGGCCCTCTAGATAGATATTGAAGTAGCTAATTTGCATTTCTAATTGATTGGTAACTTATGCCAAATTGTACCCTGTGCTTCTGGGAAGTTTTCTCCCACAGTGATCAACAACAATGATTGTGTAAGAGAAAAAAGAATAACCAAAAACAAATAATGTCGTAAATGGCTTTCTTTCGGCATATATTTGACTCATTATATGATTTCAAAGAGAAATGAAGAATGTTCATCTATGTTCCACTGTTACGGGTATAGTACCGGGTTTTGAGGTACGAGATTTTTTAAGAAATTAAAGTACCGGTTTTTTGCGATGACTATTTTTTGTTCGGCTTATTTTACAACGGCTAGTTTTGCAACGACTTTCTACAACGACTCTTTTTATAACAGCTAGTTTAGCACTGATTATTTTTACAACGACTACTTTTACATTAGAATAATATGATGACAATATTGATCTAGTACATTAGAATAATAGGATTAAGTAACGATCAAGTAACCAATAAGAAATTAGAATTATAATATTACAATATTGATCTAGTACTAGTTAGACGAGTCGCGCCTGACAATCTTACATATAGCCTTCTGATCTGGTCCCCGAGGGTTAGCTCAAGTGGTAAGAACTAGGGGACATAAGAGTGGGGAGGGGAAGGTCCAGGGTTCGAATCCTGGAAGGGAACTTTGAAGGGATTTTCTAACTTACTAACAATTAACCACTAACATTTGCCTATAAAAAAAAAAAGTCTTCTGATCTGCTAATTGTTCATCATATATCTCAGATGTATCTTTACAAAGAATATCAGCAATGCCTTCAAGTGGCCCTTCTTCTTCAATTCCTGATCATGCGTCTTGATTGCTGCAAATTTTTCCATCAAATCATTTTATTCATTCAAAAGATCTTCCGCGGCTAACACTTCACAGTTTTAGAAGACTCGTTACCTTTTTTAACTTTGGCCTTTCTTTTGGTTGACTTCGAGCCCGAAGGGCGGGATGTTGTTTATGCAATATTCTGAACAATCAATTGGCGTAGTCAGGTTAAACAATGGCGTGTAAGCCTTACCAGCAGAATGCTTTTGTCTCCTTGAACGACCTGGCATTGCTTCTCCTCTCCACTTTAGCTCATCTCTCGGCAACCGCCGTGCATGGGCTAAATAGAACTCTTTATGTGTAGATTGAAGATACAAAGCACGCACGTCAGCCATGATATTCTTCTACGAGTACCTGCTTTTGGGAGGATTATTAGCATCCTTGTAGCATTCAACAAATATGTTCTTTTCTTTACTCATTCAATAATATCGAGGTTTCAGTTGTTGTCATTTTCTCAAACCCAGACCTATCCCACGATACTTTTTATAATCCCCTTTAATTCTATCTCAAAAATTTTGTGACTTTTGATCATTTTCCATGGTCGGGTCCTTTGAAATGTTGAGTTAGCTCTGATTAAGAAGTGTATCTTCTTGAGCATTGAACTTGTCACGTTTTTTTAGGTAAATCTATCTTCTCTGAGGGTTATATTCACTAGGCCTTCTTGAGTAGAGAATTTTGGCTCTTCAGACGCAAGCGTATGCTAAAATTGTGTTTCAGTACATTCTCTTCGCTATCACTAATTTATGGCATACACAAGTTTGGTGGTAGCAGTATGTGGTGGTAAATACACAAAATGATATGGACTTTAAGAATTGTCACCGAATTGAGGTGGTTGGTTTTGAATGGCGGTGGCAGTGGTAGTCGAAACTCGGATATTGTGGATTTGGACAAGAAAAAAAAACGCTAGATAAGTAGTTGAATGCCATGAGAAGAATGAAATTGTGAAAGTAAAAAAGTTGTGGTAAAAAATTGCAATGGGTGTGCTATTTCTAGTGTATAAATACACATTTTTTGGGTGCCAAAACTGTCAACAAAAAGACGGGTAAAAGGTGGCCCAAAGTACCTAGAAAATGAAAAAAAAGGGCAAAAAATGACCTAGAACAACTAGAAAAAAAAATAAAAAATTGACTCGTTTTTTTAAAGTGAGCCAAATGGACCAAAATCAACCTACACAACAAGTCATTTGGAGCCCAAACGAACTCAAAGCTGGTTGAACTGATCACTACCCACTTTTGAACCATCACTACCCACTTTTGAACCACAAAACCCTATCCTCTCTCTCTCTCTCTCAATCACACTTCAAACCCTCATCAAAGGCAAAGATGAATTGTTTATTAACTTTTATTGTTGTCACGTTGGCTTTGACTTTATTTGCAAGTTTCTGGATTCAATTTTGACAAGTGAAGATGAGTTTTTGTGCTCATAATTTTTCCTTAGCTTAAGAACCCAACTCTAAAAGTTTGGATTCGATATGCTCTAAGCAGAGAAACAATTTTAGGTGGGCCCCACATTATTTATTCTTTCCAGCGTGTTTTCTAATCTCAAGAGATTGGTCTAATGGAGCATAATAGAGTCTCGTACCTGACAAATCACAGATTGAATCCACTAGTCTCTTTGAAGTAAGGTAAATGTAAGTCTTCTATAAATACTCTTTCAACTCTACAACTTCTACTTCCTTAGACTAGGATATCATCCCCTTGCCCTACATTTTTTAACCAAAAATAATAAATAGTAATTTGTGTTTTCTCTCCTCTTTATTTCTTATCCTTTTCTTTCATTTACTTTTCTTTTCTATAGAACCAAACGAAACGAAGCCTGGACCAACCCGGTCCTTGTTGAAACTTGAAAGTGAAACTATTGAAATACTCGAACCCAAAATAAAATTAAAGATAAAATAAAGTGGCGAATGTATGAATTGAAGATTTTCAATTGTTGAGGCGAAAACACCGCCACCACCTGCGAACGCCGATTAGGAAAGGTAACACAGTTGGTATTTTCCTTTTTTAGCATGCTCGTATTATTTAGGTTTACTACGTTGTTATTATTAGGTGTTTCTTTCTACCAGAAACCAATTACTGAAAATTTTTGTTATTTTTTTGTGTGTGTGTTTATGATGAAGGGTGATAAGATGGAAGCAGAGGTAGTGGACGCTGAGCTAGTGCTGCCGAATTACCTCAGTTTTAAGAGAGTTCAGATGCATGAGAAATACCCTAAAGGCCAATCTAGAGGGAGGCACTGGAAACATCTTAAGCAGATTATTCAAGCTGAGAATTATCAGAATTACCCTCCTGATCAACCCAATTGTGAGATTTCACTCACACCCATTATCTGTTTATGCTTTGTTATGGAAAATTGTTTTGTAGTTTTGTTTCTTGGAAGTTTTGGTGGGTTGTTTAAGAACAATTTGTGTTGTTGGTTGAACTTTAAGTGAGAAGTCTTACTATCAGAAGTAGAGTGATGGTTTAGTTTGCTATTTTGGCCATAAATTTGAAAGAGATTAGTTGGAGGCTATTTGAAATTTTGAATGGCTGGGGGTAGGGTAGGGTTTTAAATTGTGGATCCTGTTGCGTTGCGGAGTTGCAGACAAATGCATTTTGATGCAGCCGTCATTGTAGGACGTGATGCCGTTGTCCAAAATTCGGTTGCAATTGCGGGTGTGGACCGCAATTTAAGGGTGGCAGGGAAATTGGTTGTATCAGGATCCCTGAATTTTCTGTGTGATAGACTGGTTGCATGATTTCTCTTTAGTTATTACTCATGAATGTTTAAGTACAGTCTATCTCCAATGTAAAGAGAGATGGAGCTACCACTGTGCTACTGGTTACTCCTTTTTTCTCTAAGGATATTTCTTCTTTTATATTAATAAGAAAAAAATAATGGAAGAATTTTTAATTGTTCAAACTCAGTGCTGGAGACTCATAGTCCAATTCCACTTTTCCCCCATGTTATGTTTACTATTCATGTCAAAGCATTTAATTGTTTATCTTTTTTATTGGTTGGATTGTCTTGCAGATGTCAATATTGAGTCACCCCCCTCCATGCATCCCTGCAAGAGAATTTGTGATATTACAGGCTATGAGGTATGTAGTTATGTTGATTATTCTTCTTGAGTGGTATTTTGCTGAATACGGTTATTATTATTAGCCATTACACTTCTTAGAATAAGTTTTAGCAAAATAACTCTGGTTTACAAGGACAGAAAGTGGTTTGCATTTGTGAAACAAGTTTGCAAAATTTTGATTTAAAAGGCCATTCTCACCCTTTTATGTAGAAACTATGAAACTAATTATGTTCCATCTATTTCTTGTCACTGGAAATACTTTAACATCTTATTGAATCTATATAGCATATAAATCTCAAATAATCACACACATCTCGCTTTTGTGCTAACTTTCAAAATTTGTGATTTTATCTTCATGTTACGTTGAAAATTTAGCTTACTTTGTCTTCTTATGGCTTAGTGCTAAGAACTATTGATTCTCATCTTAGGATGCTCGACAAACTACTCAAAAGTAAACATTGGTGCAGTTCCTTGTTCGGCAATAATACCTATTAGCTAGCATAGCCTTTTTATTTTCCCGACAGACTAGTCAAAATTAAACATCTCTGCAGTTCCTTGTCGTTCAACAGTAATAGCTATTGGCTAGCATAAGCTGTTTATTTTCCCCATCTTCCTGCTCAGAACTTTGAACACAACAGCTACCTTTAGAGTTTAGACTAATTCATTTCAGCCAAGCTAATAAAATATCAAGTGAACAATAGGAGATATGAGACATTGCATTTGAATGCCTACAACATTTACTTTAATTGTCCATGTTGCTTTTGATAAATGATCTCATTGTCAATAATATTTCTCAAAATCTGGTTTCTGATCGAGCTCAATGGTTTAGTGTGGTCCATATAGCCGACCTCATTTAGTGGGATAAAGTTTTTGTTGTTGTCCATGGTGCTTTTATCTTCAGCAGTTGCAACTCAATATAGCAGCCATTGAATTTTTCACTGCTGAGATGAAGCTCTTTAATGTTCTACTATCTATGTTTCAGACACACATCACTAAGATTGTTTAAAGGGTTGAATCTGTGTTAGCGTATTATGTTCATTTTTCAATATTCTGAGCTTTAGCTTTCTTAGTTTGATAAGTACAGGGAAGATAAGACATGATTCATTGTACATCACATCAGATTCAGAATTTTGCACTGAAATGTGTTCAACCTGACCTAGTTTAAAAGCACAGGTCTGGTTGAGGTTTAGATCTTTCATCTTTGTTGATACTCGTGGGAAATTAAGAATTTTTCTAGTTTGGAAATAGGTGAATATTGTGAGGAATTTCTATAGTGCGTTATCTATCTTCTCTTTGTAATTCTCTTTCTCCTTGATCCAAAGACAGAACGCTCCAAATGAATTGAATAAGGAATACTTGATTGACTCAACTGCCTGAATAATATCTGATATGTCTCTCATCTTATCAAGTCGTAGTGCTTTAACTTGATTTCTTTGTCGTCTATAGCTTGGTTTTGGTTTGTTTAGATGTCACGCCAATGTCTTTTCAACATCTTCTTATTATGCAGGCTTAGCTTAAATATAGTTTAATCTTTTTAACTGAATTGGCTACATGCTAAAAAAACTTACATATGGAATTTGTTTATGGATTTTATATTCGCTTGGTGTGGATTACCTTAGAATTTGGGTTAGACTCTACCTCAAAAGCTAGCTTAGGGTGAGAATTGCTCTGCCCTATAGTAAAGCATAGTTTGGCCATATCTCTAGTCAATGTTGGACCTGAACAAAATGTCTCTCTTTTTATTTAATTAATTGAGGATGTTTATTAGTATTCTTATACTAGAGAACTAATTAATTAGTTTACCCTGCAGGCACCTTACTATGATCCTAGGACTACCCTCCGATATGCAAACACCGATGTTTTCAAGATCATCAGGGCGCTTCCTAATGATTATGTGCAGAGATACCTAGCTCTAAGAAATGCAGCAGTAGTTCTCAAGTAGTTTTATGGCTTTCCTGACTTATGAGACACCTTATTCTTATCCCTTCATTCTTACTTTAACAACTTTTTAGGATGTGTTTACCATGTATAATGTCGCTCTTTGTCCCTAATTTGGTCTTGTCTGATATTTTGTAAATTACAAGATTTCTATTGATAAATAGCATTGCCAATTTATTAATTACTAATCATGATGTTGCACATACTAAATCGAAGACTTCATTCTATTCAGGAACTGTTTGGTTCGACAGAAAGGATGGGGGAAGGATGTAGGGGAGGGAATTAATGTGTTTGGTTCACGTGAGGAGAGGAGAGGGGAAGTGAGGGAATATAATCATTACCTTGTTTTGTTTGCAATGGGGGGAGGGGAAAATAAAACCAATTTATAAATATAACCATTGAACTAATTTTGATGTTTAACCTTTTCATAATTGAATAAAGTTAATAATGACTTATTTATTTGAAGTTTTAATTTGTTTTAAGAAAATTTTAAGTTATTTTCCATATGAAATCCTAATAACTTTAAAAATGACTTTAATATACTTTGTATACTATAATTTCTAGTCCTCATTCTCATTCTAAATAGTGAGACACTCAAACACTACATTCTCTCTCACATGAAAGCCAAATTTTCATATTTTAAAATACTCATTGCCTCTCTTATTCCTTGAGAATGTGTATATCACTTGCCTCTCATCCTTCGTTTAGTTTTGCATGTAAACAATTTCTCCTCAACCCCATTTATACCTTCTCTTTCCAATTTACAATTTTTTTCCTAAAAATAGCACAATTCAATATAAATTATAGCTTAAAAAAATTTAAACCGTATTTGTATTCTAAGATGTATGGTTTAATAAAATTTTAAGGTAAGCTATAAGAGTTATAAATCAATTAGATAATCCAAAAAGGCCAACTCCGCAAAAGAACCACACAGACACGCCCCCCAAGACCAGACTATACAACCAGTTTGAGAAAAAAAAGTAGAGCAACAACGAAACCCCAACAAGCACAACCAAAAGACTAGAGATGAACAAAATCCCAAGCACGATAAAAAAACTACAAAATACAAAGACAACTCAACCAGCCAATTAGTCACCAAAGAAACACACCCAAAAACCGAAAAACTAGACCAAAAAGAAACCAACAACAAGCCACCACTCCTAAGGAGGTTTGCATGCATGAATTCGAGCCACAATCTGGTTTAGAGTAGTTGCATATGTACAATCATACATCATACCCAAAAGCTTGCCCATTAGGAGGACACTCCTTGCCCTAGTCATAACACTCGGGGCTCCGAAAGTTCCGTTGACAAAAACATTAGTTGATTCCTTTCGTGTGCCTCCAAAAAGATGAGTCCTTCCACTCTTCATAACTTATATAGGCGACCCGTACGAATAAAGACTTTTACTTCACACCCACGAGGTCATGAATCAAAAGGATACAATGAACAAGGGAGAGATATGATGAACCTCTCCCCTCTCTCGTAGATACAACCACCATCATGTGAAAGCACCTTAGGTGGTGAATGAAATGTCTCTTCCAAAACCACAACAGTGCGGAAAGCACCCAAAACATCCTCCAGATCGCACCCTCAAGGAGGCAAGCAACAAAGCATCCCAACACCAACGAAATGCCACAACCCAAGGATAAGGCTTCCGGAAACAGGAACACCTACATAAAGGATAAAGCTGCATTAGGTACCCACCAAAGGCCCTTGTCGTAACACCTACATAAGTTAGAAACACATCTCCACCTCTCTTGGAGAAAAGAGCGAGGCACTGTTATCAATCTTCTTCCACATCAAAATCCCCCCCCCCCCCGCAAGACTTTGAAACCATAACAGAACCACCTAACGGAAACGGTGAACCAAACCCATCTTTCTTCATCGTCGAATCCTTGACATATGCCTTATGATTTATGAATGCCCCTCTTTAGAGCGAAACTGATCGGAGACCTAGCCAACGCAAAAGACAAAACTGCACCTCCAATTTGATACCCATCCACATATCTAATAGCTGCCAATGCCTCCTTCGTTGATGTGAATCTTACGAACCCAAACCAGGACCTCCTTCGTAGTGCAATCATGTATCAAGAGTTGTTGATACATAAAAGAGATCAAATTTCAAGTTAATCGAGGAACATATAAACATGTGGAATCACCATATTGACACCAAGTGTTGTTGTCTCTTCATGGAACACATTGGTAGGTGGACACCATAGGAGAAGGAAAATACCTAAGATATCCACAAGCAAGTGCTTGTCTTCAATCATGTGATAAGACGCCCCCGTATCTAATATTCGAGGAAAAAAGACTAACCATTAATTTTTCATTAGAGGCATAATTATTATTTAAGGATTTAATCACATTTATGATGGTGTTTTATTGATCATCTATCAAAGCATGACCAATGACATTTCTGTCTTAGGACGTCAGGACGTACAAACCAGAAGAGGATGAAGCAGAAAATTGAGCAACATTAGCAACAGCTACAAGAGCTTTTCCATGGCCACTCTGTATGATAGAATCAACGGTACCACTTTTCCTTTTCCCATTGCTTTTTTCGTTCCCACGTCCAGGAGTCCACCATTCTAAATAGCCAATAATTTTGAAGCAAGAAGTAATCCCATGCCCTTGCCTCCCACAATTTTTACAGACACCTTTTTTCAAAACATCTTTCAGTTCCACCATACAAGCTCTCTTTGTGATATATATGGACAACTCATCCCAAATCTTCTTCAACACTCTACCCATTTTGATCAGAACGTGCCAATTCCAACTTCAAATGAAGAATCCGAGGTCCACAGCCAATAGAAAACCGTCAACGAAGATCGTCATATAGCTCCTTTACTGTATCATAATATGTAACATTAGAGCGAAAAGGGGGAGGTTCATAGATAAATGGTCAACGCCACAAGCACAGAGATAATGCTCCACCAATCCTCAAAAGCACGAAATAAACCCTCCCTGATATCCCAACTCAGTCCACTCTAATGAATGTCCGTCATAGCGGTTAAAAGTAATTGTTTAAGTCGGTTGAAAATTCAATCTTAGTAGAAACATCTTTAGAAAGACCTTTAATCTTTAAGGAATCCGATCGGATGAAATATGATTTTGTTAAAAAAAATACATATGGTTAAACTTAAAAAAAATTCAATTCTCCCACCCAAACCAACCAAACCCATGGCCTACTGAGATCAAAGTATCACATGAAGCATCAACAATCATGCTCGGGATTTGGGTTTGGCGCCCCACCCATTAGGCTACGCGCCCCAGCCTTTTTTTTTATTCCAAAATTACCCATCGGTAAATGATATGCCGATGTCAATATACCAATCGGTAAATCATTTACCGTTATTGTTCCTCAGTATGAACACCTTCATCCCATTACCCAGAACAAGAAGAACAATATCGGTTAATCATTAACCGATTCGTATATTTATATCGGTATATCATTTACCGATTGGTAATCTGGCAGTTTGATCACCTTTTCACCATTACTCTTCCCTCCACCAACCCCTCCACCATTACTCCTCCCTCCAACAACCCCCCACCAGCCCCCCATAACTCGCCCAAACTACCTTATTCTACCATTACTCCACTCCTCCCTCACATTTCACCTTCCCACCACCACCACCATCTCCACATTTCCACCACCACCACCACCACCAACACCACCACCACCAAGGGAAAGCTTTTAACTTCTGGTAAGTGTTGTTAGATTTGGTACTTTATTTATAGTTAGTTTAAGTAGTTAGTTGTTAGTTTAAGTAGTTAGTTTAGTTAGTTAAGTTGGTAATTTAGGCTGCTGTATCGTGAACTGCATCGGTAAATGAATTTCCGTTAATGTATCGGATTATGATATTCCGTTATAGTACCAGAATTTTATTTACCGTTATAGGGTCGGTTATTGATTTACCGTTTTTGTTCCAGGGATGACAGAGTCCTTTTTTTTTTGTGAATCACAATTGATACATGTTGCTGGATTGGAAAATGAGAATCCAGAGGAGCAACCATCACTAGTTGAACCTCAGATTATATCTATAGATGTCTCTCATTTGTATCATACTGATCAGGTACTCATTGCACAATTTTTTGCATGTTTTGTTTATGCTTTGTTTATGCCTTGTTTTATGCCTTATGCCTTGTTTATCCTGAAACAGCGTTTCCCTTTGAAAGATGATCTTATGAAATGGGTTCGCGACATTTCTATGGCAAATAATTTTGTTTTGGTGACAACAAAGTCTGATAGTGGTGCTAAGGGAAGAAAAGAATATGTCATTCTGGGGTGTGAGAAGCATGGTGCGTATATTCCCTACAGAGAACCGGATCTTGTTGAAGGAACGTCAACACAAAAGACAGGTTGTTCTTTGAGGCTAAAATGACGACGTACGAAAGATGATAAAGGTTGGTGGTTGAAGGTGATGGACGGTAGACACATCCATCTCGCAGCTGAGTCACTTCTTGGCCACAATTACGCTGGTCGACTGAATAGTGAGGCGAAGGAGGACGTGATAAATCAGGCTAAGACTTGGGTTCCACCTATAAAGATGTTGGCATCCTTGAAGGAAAAAGATCCTTCAAACCTGACTACCATCCAACAAATATATGGTGTTTGCAAGCGGTTCAGACAATCCGTTCGTGGGTCACTGACAGAGATACAATACTTGCTGAAGAAGTTGGACGGTGAGAAGTATGTTCACTTCGAACGAAATGAACCCGGATCGGAAGTGATTAGAGATATATTTTGGGCTCATCCGAATGCCGTCAAACTTTTCAACACATTCCCATATGTAGTGATCATGGATTGCACATACAAGACCAGCAAATACAAACTACCCTTGCTCGAGATTGTTGGCCTGACCTCCACGGATAAAACATACTCAATAGCATTCTGTTACATTGGCAGTGAGACCACATATGACTACATTTGGGCATTGGAGTGTATGAAGTCTCTGATTTCCGACCAATCCAGGTTGCCTAGAGTGATTGTGACAGACAGAGATCTTGCCTTATTGAGTGCTGCTTCACAAAGCCTTCCCACCACCACCCATTTACTATGCTTGTGGCACATCAACAAGTGTGTTTTGGCAAAGTGCAAAGAGTATGTTGGCACGGATGATTTTGCTCAAGAGGTTATGGACAAGTGGGCCGAATTGGTAGATGCTCCAACAGTTCCAGAATTTGAAGCTCATTGGATTGAATTGTTTAACATGTGCAAGCATAAACACAAGTTGAAATTTGCCACTTATTGTTCTACTACATGGTTGGTCCACAAGCAGAAATTTGCCAAGGCATGGACAAATCATGTGATGCATTTTGGAACAACAACAAGTAACAGGTACAAAAATTATGTTATGACTTGTTATATGTATTTCATTTCATAGATTATTACAGTATTAATTCTTACATGTGCGTTGTTGGTTTGCAGGGCTGAAGGTGTACATGCCAGCTTGAAGTTGATGTTGCGGAACAGTAAGGGTGACCTAGCCACATCATGGGATGCGTCGCATAGTTTGACCACCAATCGTCACACTGAGATAGTAGCATCGTTTGAGCGCAGTATGAATAAAATTGATCACCTTTTCAAGACCCCTTTCTACACAAATATTAGGGGATTTGTGTCAATCAAATGCCTGAAACTCATTGATGCTGAACTGACAAGAATGCGAGCCTGCGGCGGCAGATGCGATTGCTTATTGAGAGAGACTCATGGACTACCTTGCGGTTGTCAACTTGCAGGTTACCGGTCAACCACTCTCCTCTCAACTACTTCCAATTATTTATATTTGTGATTCAATGTAACATGTCTGTGAACTTGCAGATTATGAGAGGATTCCGTACGAGGCCATTCATCCATTCTGGAAGAGCTTAAGTTGGGAGCATGTACCTGTTGCAGATACTGGCAGCTCAGATATTTGCGGACTAAACCATGGAGAGATGCACCCAGAAGTTGAGGCACTGACACGTTATTTCCATTCTTTGGATACCGGAGGGCAGAGTATGGTAAGGAGGAAGTTTCAAGCGATATATTGTCCTGAAAGGAGTACACTATGTACTCCTGAGCTTCGGATAAAGTCCAACCGCACTCCTAAGTTGAAGGAGAGCAAACAACCCAAGGGTCGAGCAATAGGATCCTTGACTCGTGATCCTTCAGCGTTTGAACTTACTGACAAGAAGATTAAAGAGGAAAAGAAGTCTTCACAACCAGCAAAGAGGAAGAAGCGTGTGAAGAAGTCTGATACAAGCCATTTCATGTGTAACTTTCCAGCATTTCTCCATCCATATATTGGCACAATTACAGATGTTGAGGATGATGGTAACTGTGGCTATAGATCCATTGCTGCATTAATGGGGCATTCCGCCGGTCAGGACGATTGGCCTTGGGTTAGGGCTACATTGATACAAGAACTTGAGACCAATGTGTTAATGTATAATAGGATGTGGGGCACAGATGTTGTTTATGGCTTACATGATCGTCTCACTCTTCCTATTGGTGACCCGACCACCCCTGACAAATGGTTTCAACTGCCAGAGATGGGATACCTTGTTGCCACAAAGTACCAATTGGTTCTCGTATCCTTATCCTCTATGGGTTGTAACACATACTTTCCACTGATAGGAGCCGGCCCACGAGATGAGCATACTGTTATAGCTATTGGACATGTGATAAATCACTGGGTACAGGTATATTTTGACCAAATACACTAATATTTTAGTTGCCTAGCTTGTCGATTAATTTTTGTATGTGGAAGTTATCTAATACTAGCTTGTCGATTAATTTTTGTATGTGGAAGTTATCTAATTTTATGGTTATTCTCTAAAATGCAGCTCCAATTAACTCCTGGACATCCTATGCCGACTATTGCTCCCCAGTGGGATTGGCACGCTGATCTTGCCTCCAAATACTGGCGCAACCTATATGGTCCACGTTTAGGCATGTATGATGCACAATTCCAAGCTTGGCTTGGTGCTTTTAGTGGTCATGCGGACTATGTGGACATCACCACAGATTGAATGTTCTTGTATTGTGTAATATTAATTTGTAAACTCTCTGTAATTTGGTAGAATGTGGCCCTTATCACAGGTTGTTGTTAATGATGAAAACCTAGACATCATCGTAGATTGGCAGGTTCATGCGTGTACTTTTGGTAATGTTAATTTGATGTACTTTTGGTAATGTTAATTTGATGTACTCTTGTCATTTTCATTTTCATTACCCTCCACCACCAACCCTGACATTACTCTCAACCACCAGCCCCAACCACTCTTCTACCATCCACCAGTACACCTTAAATGTTTTGACCGCACTCCTGAGCTATAAATCTATGTTGTGTCTTGCCTCTTCTTCTCACTCTTCATTCCTCATCTTCCTGTCTATTGTGTCTTGACTCTTCTTCTTACTCCTCATTCTACACAATGGAACAAGACCCAAATCCATTCCTCCGCCATTGCAAAGGTCAAACCAACAACTCTGGCAGCTCTCGTCCTCTCATTCCTGGCCCGGCTGGCGCCATCCAGGCTGCCATGTATGTCCGTAGATCCACCCCTAACACACCACTCATTCCGACCCAGGAAATCGTGAGGCGTGTGCTAGATCATGGATCAACCGAAACTGATCCTGATTTCAACTCACATGCTTGGCTATCAGCCCTGCAAGAGTGGGGAATAGCCACTCCGTTGGGCTCTCTGACAGCGAACGTTGAGAGGGTGGAGAATGTTGTTGCTGTTATCAAATCTTGCACTCCCAATGGGTTTGGAGATGCGAAAGTTACCCTCAAGGTATGTCTTGTCCTTGTTTTTGGTCCCCCTTGACTAACCGTTCTTATTTACTTCTCAAACGATATCAAAAATTTAGGACCCCACGGGTGCTGTTGATGCTAGCATCCATCGCAAGGCCTTTACTCACAGTGAATTTGCGAATGACATAACTGTTGGATCTGTTCTCGTTCTCCAAAAGGTCTGAAACCTAAACATGAAACTTGCTTCATTTTTTGGACAGATAAACATGGTTTAATTAAAGTATACATTTCACTTGCAGGTTGTTGTGTTTGCACCTAGAGGAACTGTTTGTTATCTTAATATAACATTGCCCAACCTAGTGAAGGTATTCCCAAAAGATTGCGGACCCCATGACTTCATCGATATCACAGAGGAATAATTTTGTTTTCGGTGTTGCTTATGTATGTTTAATTTGGTTGTGTAACCGTTTAACTTATTGTCATGGATTACTACATGCTTTGAATTATTTATGTTGTCGTTGTTTATGTTTTTTTCATTATAAGAGTCATAATATTAAGACTAAAAATATAACACATGTAAATAAAACGAGGTAAGAGTCATAACATAACATAAAAAGTCCTAACATATACATAACAAGTGTAATAAAATCACTCTCCCCGACCCCGCCCCCTGCGACCTCTGGGTCCACGCGCTCGACCTCCACGAACACCCTCTCCAGGATCACCCTCTCCACGAGCTCTGCCTCCACGAGCTCCGCCTCCACGGGGTCTGCCTCCACGAGCTCTGCCTCCCGCAGCTGCGGCTCCTCGAATAGCAGAAAAGGCAACTCCCTGGGTACCAACGAAGGAACTCCGTCGAAAGAGATCGAGCGCCCTCTCCGTGAGGATTCGGGGCTGTGTCCCTGGAGCAAGAGCACCTGGCACCTCCAGGGACTGCTCCAACAACTCCACACCCCTACGTATGGCAGACTGCATAAAAATAATATACAAAAATAATTTCATTAACAAAAATCATAATTGAATGAATAAAAATAAAATATAATATACAAGTTTAGAATCCAAACTTACCACGGCACTAAGCTCCTCCCTCCTATCCTCAGGGATGATGAACACATGGGACACTCTGCTATACCACCTCATGTAACCCTCCACCGCCTCTCCCGGATATGTAGCAGGTATCCCCTGAGGGCGGAGGTGCGGCTCAAACTCAGCATAGGCAGCATCTGTGGTCTCAGCAAGGGACCCCGTCGTCTGGATCTCAGAGGGGTGTCGAGGGATGTCCTGTATGAAGCCAAACTGGCGCATAACCTGCTCTGGTAGATGTCGGCTCACAGACCGTCCGTAAGGTGTCCTGATGTAGCCGGAATAGAGGGCCCTGGGATCCCGTGGTCGAACATCTCGATGGTCCTCAAAAGGGGTCCATGTGATATCATCCACTGTAAGCTCATCGAGCATGATTCGTCTCTCATCGAGTCCGGAATGCGCGATCCGAGACGTGGACCACCGCTGCGCCCTAGGCTGGTCCTGTGTGTAGCCGGGGACCTCCGTCCTGATAATGACGCTGCTGGATATGTACTCGTACGCCCATGACAGCAAGTGGGAGGTGAACCCACCGATCTGCGCTGTCTTCCTGCGGGAAGCACGACTCAGCTGTTCGTACAACGATGCCAGCGCAATCGCACCCCACGCGTACTCCGACACGCGACCGAGGTCCTCAAGCATCCCGATCCAGTAGACAGTAGTGTGGTAACCACCACTCTTGCTGGCAAAGAAGGTGGCACCAAGCTGGTTCACCAGCCAGATCCTAGCAGCATCCTCATAGCGTCCCTCTACAATGAAATGAATTAAGTTAACGATTATTAATAATACGCTAAAAATAAATACAACTTAATAAAGTAATGATTAAGACATACCATCCATAGCAGACGTGTACATGGTCTTCAGAGTAATGAACCGAATGTTCTGGCCACCCGCCGCCTCAAACTCAAGCAGATAATCAGCAACAGATCCTCCCAGGAGCTGGGCGCAGAGCGCTGCAACCTCATCTCGCTCCCCTCTGCCCGGAGTGTAGAACCTCGACCCTGTGGGAAGATGGAGAATAGCCGACACATCGTCCAGGGTGATAGACATCTCCCTGAACGGCATGTGGAAGCTACTCGTCTCCTCATGCCATCTCTCAACAAGGGCCAGTATGACAGCTGGGTCTGTCTCCGGTAACCCGCACCATGGCAGGTGATACAAACCCGTCTGCTGCAGCAGCTGTCGCACATGTGTGTGGGCCTCTGAATCGCCATCACAGGGGAGGTTCCATACCTTCCCCCCAACAGTGGCCACCCTCAATGTCCGACGGTCCACGTACCGCGGGTCTGTGCGAAGAAGTGCCTGCCACGTCCAAGGAGTCTTGTGGTCAGGATAATGCGCAAGAAGCGACAGATCCTCAGGCCCCCCGGGAAACGGTGCCACCCTCTGGATGAGGTCGTCATCCGCACCGCCCTCTGGCACCACATCTGGCACAACATCAGCAGCATCAATCTCCTCCTGCAGAATAAGAGGCTCCTCCTCCTCACCACTAAGCTCAGAAGAAGAAGAAGACTCCTCGCCACTAGGCTCAGAAGAAGATGTCTCCTGACGAGGTAACTCAGCCATCGGAGACAACGGAGTAGGATCCAGCTCACCCGCATGCCTAGTAGCAGACGGAGCGGGGGTAGCTGACGGTGCCCCGACCGGAGTAGCAGATGGAGCCGGAGTAGCTAACGGAGCCTCGACCGGAGTAGCAGATGGGGATGGAGACGGAGCTGAAGCCTCTACCGCCTGAGTGGCTGCAATATGGTCGCCGCGCCTGGTAGAAGCATGCAAGCGCTCGTGTCGATCCGCTGGATCCTCACTAGTAGAAGCATGTCGTGACCTCTTCCTCCCGCCCTTCATTCTCGCTATCTGTGCAAAACAAACAAATTTAACAATACTTGTCATAATAAGTAAAGCATTTTCACATATGAGCATATCATTTGAGTCATTTTTTTACTTAATCAGGAAATTTCCAATCAATCGTTTAGCAACTAACCATATGAAAAGGAAAATATAGAGAATTAGTTGTTAGTTTGCATGTGAATGTGATTAAATTAAATTTCTAGCTGTGTTAAGGTCAAGCAACCATCATCACAAGCAAACAAAAACAATAAACAACTTTCCTAATTACAACACATGAAACATATGATTTGAGCGCTTAATCTTTTCCAATAAACAATAAACAACTTTCCTAATCACAACACATCAAATCTATCTTGATCTTTTCCAATTCTCAACAAATCAGCAAAGTAATCCTGGAAGTTAAATACATGCCATGGTTAAATATTGGAAATAAATTTTGGAAGTCTGCACTGTCATATCGGAAATTCATTTTCCATTACGATATCGGAAAATCATTTTCCATTATCATATCGGAATTTGATTTTCCGATATTACAGTGAACCCAGAAACAGACCCAAATGCACCCCACTCGTGCCCGTACTCATTTCATGGAATTTCAGGCAACAAAACACAACAAAACCTACCTCTAATCATCAATCAACTACCCTAGTGTTCAACCATTGACCTAATTCAAACTTGAAATGTGAAAATCATTGAAATCAAAACTTACCTTTTGAATGTAATGGAATGGGTCTTTGTGGGAGCTTTGATGATGATTAGAACCGACCTTTGAGATGATTGAAGTGGTGGAACCGAGCTTTGAGAGAGATTGAAGAGGGTGTGATTTGGGGAGAGAAATTTGGGTTTTGAAAATAATGGGTTTTAAAACCCAAACTGTCAAGTTTATATGTCACGATCGGTAAATGATTACCCGTTATAGTGTCGGGTAATCATTTACCGTTATTAATCCTGGTTTTTTAGTAATTTCGCCCCTTCAGGTGGGGCGTGGGGCCTAAGGGGTGGGGTGTTAAACCCAAATCCCGTCACACTCTCTGGGGGATTGGGGTTTGTAATCGGAAGTGATGAGGGAAAAACACATTGGCGCGCGTAGGCCATCACCAAACCCTTCTGCAACCGTTCCTTCCCCCTCTTCCATTCCTCTCCTCTCAACCGTTAACCAGGACCAACACACCGCAACCGTCTTCGACAGCGACGGCGACGACAACGTTCCGATGACGCCCGATCACCGTCCCGAACCCGAACCTGTAGACCTATTTGACGAGGACATTTGCATCGGTTGCGATCAAAGCGAGGGGACATTGTTGGTTTGCAGCGAGAAGGGTTGCCCCATTGCAATCCACGCCAGCTGCATCGGTTCCGAACCCAAATTCGATGCTTCTGGAAGCTTCTACTGCCCTTATTGCTGGTACAAGCGCGCAGTTAATGACTGTCGACAGTTGAGGCAAAAGGCCATGATGGCCAAGGAAGCTCTCACAAGCTTTCTCGATAGTAAACCCCAATTAGTGCGTCAAGATGATGGCGAGGAGCACGTTGCTGAACCGGGAGTGCCTCCGGTTCCGGCTCAGGATATGAGCCGGGAGGAACCGGTAACTGTACCGGAAACGGGTGAAACTGGAGGTTTGGAAGGGATAGAACGCTGTGAGGAGCACATTGCTGAACCGGGAATCCCTCCGGGTCAGGACCTGAATAGGGAGGAACCGGAAACTGCATCAGGAAGGCGTGAAATTGGAGGTTTGGAAGGAATAGAACGCTGTGAGGAGCACGTTGCTGAACCGGGAGTTCCTCCGGCTCAGGACTTGAATTGGGAGGAACCGGAAACTGCACCGGGAAGGCGTGAAACGAGGGGTTTGGAAGGAATAGAACGCTGTGAAACTGCACGTGAAGAGGAAGGAAAGGAGTCTTCCACGGGTAGTTTCATGAGTGAGACTAATGATTCGGATTATGATGCCAGTTTGGTGAAGAAACGCCGGGCTAAACGGAAGGTTGCTGCCGTGAAGAAGTCATTAATGGAGAGTAATGTAGGTGATGAGAATGGGGAAGTTAGCAGTACCGGAACTTCAAGGAAGCCTAAGCAACAAGTGTGAGTCACTCATCATCATGTTTTTCATTTTGAGGAAAGCTAGACAAACTTGTTGACATGTTCAATTTCTTATAGAGACAGCATATGCAGAGTAAATTAATTAATTAACTTTTAAAACTAGGTTGATTGTCTTATTTTGAAAATAAGTTTGTTGGTAATATTCCTCCTTAATGTTTTAAATTGCAATTGTGGTTACAATTGATGTTGCATTGCAGCCTAATTACAGTTGTTTGCAGTATGTAGTTTTTGAATAGTCATAGGTGATTAAATGAATGTCTTATTTTCTCAACTGAGCACTGATAAGTGATAACTATTCTTTTAATGGAGAATTGCTTTTCTAAAGCTATGTAAATCAGTTAAATCTTTGGCTAATGGTTCTTGATTGCAGCAGGAACCGGATTTTGCTGACTGGAAAGCGAAGAAGGAGATTATATTGGACAGATGACGAAGAAAAAGCTCTCAAGGTATAAGTTTTGTTGTAAGATATATCTTTCTATAGCTGACTGAATTGTTGATATCATGCTCTGACAATGTCAGATAGATTCAAACTTCAAATCAGTTTTGACTTCAGATATATAACCGTAGTTGAAAATAAAATGATATGTGCCTCCTTTTTTGAGTTATGAATGTGAGTTCATTAGAAGCAGACATGTCTGCATTCCATGATTAAGAGTCTGAGTGTGTTTGGAAAATGTTTGAGGGGATGCAAACATATGCTTTGACTTGTGAGTTCCAAGAAGGAAAATGTAGAAGTAAGATTTTGTTTCATTTACCTAGAGGTTCATTTACGTTCAACTCAATTGTTTCTCAAACACACTAAATCAAGAGCATAATCATTTTATGAAAGAAAGTTGGTACTAAATATAACTTACAATGAGATGAGTTGCTAATTTATGTTTTTCAATACATTTTTAAGATATAAGACTGAAAAAAAAGAAGTCTTAGTTAGGTTATTCATGCAACAACATTGAAGAGGGGTTTGACATAGGTTGCTCATCAATTAAGCTGAAGGAGGGATGTTGTAGTTCAGCCAAAAAGGATTAGGATTCTTTTAAGTGAGGGATTCACTTTGGAGGAAAAAATAAGGAATTACTGTCAATTGTTGTTAAGATTGTGGTTATATGCATACATATGAAGTTTTTTAAATTGAAACCATTGAAATTTCAACCAATGACCATAACTCCTTATTTTCCCTCCAAAGGATCCCTAGATTTAAGTCCTAGAATTCATAATAGGATAGTTATGCGATAGTTTTTTAATTGTAGTTATGTGGTAAGACAATTATGCAGTAGTTGTTTAATTGTGTATTATGCAGTAGTTTCTGAACCTCAGTTTTAAAGCACAATCAATTATGTAGTGTTTTCAATTGATCTATTCTAGAATATAAATATTTTCATCTTAGATATTATAACTGCATGAGGCCTTTATCAGCTAAAACAGTTCTTAAATACTGATTGCCTAAATAATTGTCATGTAGTTAAGTCTTCAGAACATTACAGTTGACCGTACTATCATAGTTAAACACTTAATCTAAAACGTGGAGACTAATTTAAACTAGCGCTTTTTTTTTTCCAGTGTGTCCAGATTAGATGTACATGGCTGCCTTTGGCACACAACCCAATTTATTACCTCTAATTTCTAATTGATTTGGATGACATATTTATTACAGCCAGAAAAATGCAACGTCCATCTCTTCTCATACGTCCTATGTATCTTGGATTTCTTTTTCCTAATTTCCCATGTAAATATTTGGGATATTTTGAACAATTTCCAACTTTGTGATAAACATTTTAAGCTTCTGAAAAAATTGTTCTGAACTTTAAAATTGTAGAGCACATAATCAATTATGGAATGTTTTCAATTGATGAAGGTATTAGTATTTATCTTATATATTATAACTGCACAAGGCCTTTATTTCTTTGTTAATAGCATTATCTTTGGTTCTTGCATAGCAGGAAGGAGTGTTAAAGTTCTCATTGGAAAATCAGAATATCCCTTGGAGGAAAATCTTAGAATTTGGTTGTGGTACATTTGATAAGACTCGTGCTCCTTCTGATCTCAAAGATAAATGGAAGAAAATGATCTCCAAGCAAGGTAAATTTACCCGTTGTAGTTATTTTATTATTATTTATAATAAGTGAATTTTTGGTATGTATTGCATTCGTGTTCTTTCTTGTATGCTCTTGAAACTTTCAGTTTTCTTCTGCAAAGTAGCTTATAGGAAATTTTATGGACAAAATATATGAAAGAATTCTTCAAATAGAAATTATGGCTAATTCTTTTCATCTCCCTTTGGTAAGGGTTATTCCAATATTCTCTTAGATAAATTGTTCCTAATCTTATCTTTGCTTATATGTCCACTCATCCATCTTACTATTCTGATCTATGTTACACTTTTTGCTCTTGTTTGCATATGACTGTCCAACACAAACTTACACTGCCATAAAGCATCTTTTGGTCCTGTTAACACTTGACAGGATTAGTTCTCATGGCTAGCTACTTACTACCATAGTTGTTAATAGTGTGCTACAGTAGCACTATCACAGTGGAGCATTTTCTTTTTCTTCAAGGTCACATTGTAAGACCACATCTGTTGCTATAGCAGCTGAAATCGTGGAAAATTGCTGTTGAGGACCCAACTTTGATGCTCGTGTATAAACTTTTTTTCCTAGGTATGAATGTTACGGGAGAGTGAGTTTTTTTTTTCTCGAGGATAAAAATGGGATTCTGTAGTGCTTTGTCCAAAGATAAGGTTTCGAAAGCCTTGTTATGTTCTCATATACAAAAGCACACGCCTTTTTCCTTCTCTTTGGATGAAAATCCTCTGGCCCACTGCTCGCTGATGTCTTTCTGGCCAAATAACTGTTTTCCAGCCAACTCCTGCATTTCCAAGCCAGGCCCTGCCACTCATCTGCTTTGTTCTCGTTCAGGTCTTCTGTTCTGCATCCTTATATTCTGATCTTCTTTCTTCTATTCTTGTTTTCATCCATTCCTAAAAACCTATGGGTTTTGAATATTAGTTATGATTATGATGATACATATATCTTTAATGTTGATTTTTCTTGAGTTTTTATATATTTGTAATAAATACATTATTTAACGTGTGTAAATTTTAATTAGTAGTGGTCCCCCTAATTTTCTATCCCACAAAAGTTATTTTAATGTTGGCCACTACACCCCCACTATCATGGATTGATAACTGTGGTTGCTGCCTATAGGGTTGTATTGTGCGCTATAGCAGCGCATAGCTGTCCGTGGACACTTTATATACATTGTTTCGTAATCCTAGTCAAACTAAATAGGGAAACAAACTAACAAACTATAAGGCAACAAGGAAAAATAACAATTATCTCCAATCCTAACAGAATTATCTCAATAAACTAAATCCTTACTGATATCTCAACCAGGGTTGTTAATGGCGGATAGCGTAGTGTAGCGGCAAGCCCAAAAAACGCTATTTCGAGCGCTATTGCGGCGCTATAGCGGAAAATAGCGCAAATAGCGGTGAATAGTGGAGTAGCGGTGAACCCCCAGGCCGCTACGCTACAGGCTATTGCGCCGCTATAGTGCGCTATTAACAAGCCTGATCTCAACACAGAAGTTGGGCCCATTTTCCCTATTGGGTCGGGTCCATCATTCTCTAGGTAACTTCAAGCCCAAAGTAATGATCTTGACTCTCTATTTGCTGTGCCCTTACACTTTATTAGGTAAATTGATTATAACATACCTTCACCTTGTGGACAAGGTGAATACCTTCCCTGTTTAGTTAGTAGCTTAGTTAGTTAGTTATAGGGAGGGAAATATTATAAATAACATTGAGTTAGTGAGGGATTTCAACTTCGGGAGCATTGTAAGGCAAACTTGGGAGAGCCCTACCAACATTGATTCCCAATGCTGATGTGAGGGCTCTGGTGGTGCATGATTGTCAGTACCTCTGCATGGGACTTGTAGTCCCGGAGGCATGCCATTACCAGTGGTGGTGACTAAAGCTGAACCTACCCAAACTTTTTTCTGCAAAAGAACTTGGGAGATCCCTAGATCTCTTGAATATCATGGAATTCATTGTAGTTTCATAGCTTTCTTTCAATAAAATAGTCTTCTTCCTATGTTGTTAAACGCTACGTAATCGCGTCGTGACCACTCACTGCGACGGTGTGTCCCATCATGGTTCACTTCATTGTCACGTCTGTATGCTGATTTTACAAATTTTTGCGTAAGATAGTGGCGTGACAGGGAAGGCCAGCTGAACTTACCAAAATGCCCTTCACTTGAAATGTTATTAATGTTTGAACAGTATTAGAACAATCATAGGGTGTGATTGATAGGATTAGAAGGTGAGAGTTGAATTGAAACTGAGGAATGTAGTTGGAAATTGGCATACATTCTACCCAAATATTTGCTAATTATTCTCTCCATTTTTCTCTATCATTTACCAAGCACACCATCGTCTTTGAGCCCAGTAATGAAAGAAGCAATGAAGTTAGAGAATTTATTTACACATTTCGGTTAAGTATAGCCATTAGACTAGGACATTGATATCTATGAACTCGTTTTAGGTTATTTGAAATAATAACTGATGTTTTGTTGTGCAGGATGCAAGTAGAACCGGTGCATATATATATCCTTCTCAGAATAACTCTCTGTGGAAACCTGGTTTCTTACATGTAACTGAGTGTCTTTGGTCTTAGTAATATATATTTTAGCAAAATGTGGGGCAAGGATAGAAGGTTCTAATGAAATCTAATGACCATGCATGTAATTTAGTTCTATGTATATAATTGCTGTCACCAGTTATTTGAGTTTACCTTGCCTAGGGTAATTGTAAAACCAGGATAGTTATGTGACCAGATGTTATATCATTGCCAATGGCAGTGAGGGCAAAAAATTGTATGCAGAGTTTGGCGAAAGACATTTGCAAAGTCATTGTTGACACCTTGGAGTTTTTTCAAGTTAGAAGGGAGATATGTGGCTAGTGATGTGATGGAAAATGAATAATAAGATACAGAGAAATGTAATTAAGGTAAAATAAAGGTGTCAAAAATTAATGTTGGAATGTTCACATGAATCATCCTATTATCCATTTCTTACTTACTATTCATATTAAAAAAAAAGGAATACAGTACTTGCTGTTGGAGATAAGGAAAGTGAAGTATAAATTGCCGTGCATATAAACGGAGTATTAAGCATTAGACAGGAAAGGTAGACGGTAAAAGTAAAAAACTAACTTTTCATATTTTCAATATAAAAAAGCTGAAAAATTAGACAGGAAACCGTAACAAGAATGAAAAAGAATTCATGGAATGATGGGGAAAAAATATAAGACAGTAAATGAACAATGCTACATGATCTTACAAACATTTCTACAAATCCTACTGCTATATATATATATATATATATATATATATAAATAGGTATATGGATTAAATATGTTTTTAGTCCTTGTCTTATATAGGTTGATTTAAATTGGTTGCTGAAATCTTTTTCCTAACTATTGCTACTGCAATTATAACTTTTATTTGAAATAAGGTTCTATTACATCATAACGCATATGTGACATATTCTAAGAAAGAAAAGGTGCACCCACAACAAAAAAAGGTGCATCCCTAGGCCTCGGACAACCAACCCCACCAACAGAAGTCTTCACTCTTCACCTGAGTCATGCACCCCCACCACCAACAAAGAAATAGATATTATGGTCAATGAAGAAAAACTAGGGGCTACAGTGGTTCAATGGGTGAGTAAAACGGACTATGAGGGAGGGATATCTCGTCAGAAGTGGAAGTGGTGGTGTGGGTGGTAGGTGTGGCAAATTGATATTTTAAGTATTAGTCCAGCAAAACTATTCAAATACAATAATATAAATATATTGGCGTATAACATAACTAGACCATATGTCTTGTTTATTACACAATAACACTATACCATGAGAGAGAGTGGTAAAATAGTTCGTGACAAAATAGTAGATGGATAAAGTGACATATTTTGTTTGTTTTTTGTGAGTTCAAGAGAGAGAAAATGTTAGTTTTTTATTGATATTATATCTTTATATTTTTTATTTCTATTAAATGAAAAGGCAAAGAAATTATTTTATTTAAATAAAATTCAACTTTATTAATCCTGAACAAATATTTGTATTTTTAAATATTTATTATATAATTTTAAATAAAAAGTAATCAAACAAAACACTAATACAAAAATATTAATTTCAAAAAAAAAAATATGTGGGTTTAGTCAAGATCGGTATCTTTCCGATGTACAAAAAATACAAATTATAAAATGTTTTATAACAAAAAAAATCATAAAACAACGCTAAATGACCGAAAGTACTCCTTATGCTATGTATAATTTTAAAACCACCTTTGTGAAAAACTAGCCATGAGTGGTCTTCCTACCCATTAAAAAACCACATTTAAAAAAAATATATTTATTGAAGTGGTAAACATATTATTTACGAGCTTGTAGTCATTTCTAATTGCAACTGACCCATTAGGAAATTAATTAATTAAAATTTAATATTTATCCCTTTTAGTTTATATACTTTATCAAGTATTAGATTATCATAAATATAGTTTATAATCAATTAACATTATTATTATTAAGACTTAGCATTTGATATGATATATATTCTATGTGTCCGGATTAGTCAATTTAAAATTTTATAAAATTTAAAACTATGAAAAATTCAATTGAAGTATTTTAATTACTATTATTTTTAAAATATTTTTTTAGTAACTTGAGTTAGGAAAACACTATATCAAATTACCTAGTATTTTTGAAATTGTATGATTTAATAACTAATTAAGGTATTTTTAATTGAAAATTTTAAAATCATCTTAAAAAACATATCCCTCAATTAAATCCCACATCCAAACGCATTTTGAGTTTATAACTGTTCTCTAAACAGGGGACCATGTTTGAAATGTGTCAAGTTCCTCTTTTAAATGATTTTATGTGAGAACAACTTTATTTGAATTCATTTATATCTCTTTGACCTTATATTAATGATCAATATCAAAAGTCCTAGTGTCAAATAAAATGTTTAATGCTCTTGTTTGAATAGTTTGACTAAACAGTTATATTCGGTGGGACTGCTTTATGGTCAAATTGAATTTTAATGGAATTACCTTTTTTCACAATACCTGAAACAACTACACATGACAAACCAATCTATGTGCCAAAATCAAACCATGGTTTTGTTTAATGATACTCACACTACCTACCAAAGATACATCCCACTCAAGTATTTAATTTTTCAAATTGATTTAAGTTTATTTTCATTACAAAAGTCCTTTATATATAGGTTTCACTCCGATATAGTTTTACAGGCGAGTCAAATACTTATCAAACCAACACTCGAGGGTACATAATTAGATCATTAAATAAAATGTCAAATTTTTGGAATTCTTAGATGAAATTATTATATGAGTATTTGGTAGGTAATCAATTTTGGTCAACAAATTTTAATAAAAGAAAAAACAATTAATAAAAAGTAACTAACAACTTCTTTCTTATGACTGTAATTAATATAAAAGACTAGAGTTATTAACACGAGAAATTCTTGTGTAAATATATATAAAATAATAGAAAGCATAAATTGTGATTAGATTTTTTTTTACCCGAAGATATCAACCACCGACAACAATGACTAATTCGCTCACTGTGCGTGCTCGCACTAAGCGGTAAGCTACTGGCCGCAATATGCTATGCATTCCCATGGGTGGGGATCGAACCTTGAACCTCATGGTTAAGGGACGAAGTGAGCTAACTCTTACACCACACTTTGTGGTTTGTACTATGATTTTTCGAAATGAGTATGAATTGCTCAAGAAACTACTGGTATAATTATCTTTGTCGGTGAAAACCAATTTTAAAAATTTCAGTGTTAGAAACCCAAAAACCAATGGTGTTCTTCATCATTTAGTTTCGATGAGAGAAATTAACCAAAGCCACTGAGTTAGACGATGCTTCATACTGGTATACGTCATTTACACAGTGACACTAAAAAAAATATTTGTGGTTCTAGTATTCTCCTCTTATATTATCTCTGTTGTCACTCTTATTTTCTGCATTTATTGTCCCTTTCTTCATCTTTCTTTCTGTTTTTCTTTCTTCTTTCTTTCTTTCAGCAACTGCTTTATTTTAGGTCAAAGAAGCTCATCAATGGTGGTCTAAGAAATTATTGTCCCTCGTTGTTGAAGAAAATGCAGATTTAAGGCCTCATTGATTCGTCATCGTTTTGTTTTGATTAGAGAAATCATTCGAAGCTACTGAGTTAGAAGACGCTTCAATACGGTACACGTCATTTACACAGTGACACTAGGAAAAACATTTAGGGTTCTAGTATTCTCCTCTTACATTATCTCTATCGTCACTCTTATTTTCTGCATTTATTGTCCCGTTCTTTATCTTTCTTTCTTCACCTTTCTTTCTTCATTTTATATCTGTCTTTCTTTCTTCTTTCTTTCAGCAATTGCTTTCTTTTAGGTCAAAGAGCTCAATGGTGGAATAAGAAATTGTTGACCCTCGTTGTTGACAAAAATGAAAATCTAAGGTCTCACTAACTGCAGACTATTTCAAATTATCTTCAAATATTGTCAGGTATGATTACTCTTGTTGTTAATTTGAACACCAGATGTTGTAATTTCCTTAACTTTTACAAATGCATGTTATTGAAATCGTTGATTTATTTTTAGTTCTCTCTTTCAAAAATGCATCATTGTCTGGGACTCTCATTCTCTTGCTAAGTTTATGGCATATGTTTCATGAAAAAATCCTCAATTTTTAAGAAATCAAGGCTTAATAAGAAAAGGTAAAGCCATGTGTGAAAAATACTCCCTTTCTGGCCTTCCCCACTAGTAACCACCACCTCTTTCTCATGGAATTGAATGCAAAACCTGATTTGATGTGTTGGTCATCTTCATATGCTAATGGCCTTGTCGATGATAATCATTACTGTCTCAAGTAAAAAAGATGTGACTTTTTTTTTCCAGAGAATAGTAAGGTGGTTGTGGGAAGGACCATTTCTCACTGCTCCAGAATACTTGAACTTGTATTTGGGAAAAAGTCCTTGAATGGGGAAGTTGAAATGACCCTCAACCGAGTACCCACAAAAACCCAGAATACCACCACCGAGCCTCCTCCTCAACAAAGAACCACCGCGAATCGCAACCTCCACCTCCCTTTCCCTCTTCTCTTCGTGGCTATTGTACCTACACATTTAGGGTTTCCGGATTTATGGATCTTGGTTCTGTGCTCTTTTTCTCTCACTGATAGTAGATCCTCTAGATTTGCGATTTGCAACCCCAACCTCTTTTTCCGTCTTCTCTTCGTCTATCGCACCCGCATGGTTGGGGTTTCTGGGGTTGGGGAGCCTAGCTTAGTTTTTTATTCAATGATAGTTAGGTTTTGGTTGAAAAGAGAAGAGGGTCGAATGTTCTGGGTATGGAGGGAGATCAACGGTGCCGACGTTGCCCGCGGTTGCGTTGCCGTCTTTTTGGCGTGTCCAATGTTATATGGGTTTTAAGATTCTGGGTTGTTTAAGGGTTTTAGTGAACATCGTCTCTTATCTGGGTTTGAAGTTATTTGATATTATCACTTCCAGAACAATGATCAAGTGTTAGAAAAAAAGGGTAAAAAGACACAATAATTATGGTGTATTGTTAGAAAGAACATTGCAAAAATTTCAACAAATTATAATTATATATGTTCGATAGGACTAAATAGCAAAGGAAGCACTAGGAAGAAAAGATAATCATATGAGCCAGAAATGAGAAAGCAAGAAAAATGAAATCGAAATTGGGGGTTAGTGCATGGTTCTGGTTCAATTGAATTTTTGGGTTTTAATGTT
This sequence comes from Lotus japonicus, assembly GCF_012489685.1. Taxonomy (NCBI): domain Eukaryota; kingdom Viridiplantae; phylum Streptophyta; class Magnoliopsida; order Fabales; family Fabaceae; genus Lotus; species Lotus japonicus. The sequence continues at coordinate 4,745,757 of NC_080046.1, forward strand.
TCTGGATTTGAAAGAGTTTTTAGGTTTGAATGTTTTCTGGGTGTTACTGAGTTTCTAGGTTTCAAAGAGATTTTCAGGTGAGAGGGGGTGAAGTGGTTGTAAGATCAAGTTTTGATCTAGTAGTACAACTCTATGTTTTGATGATTACAAGTTAACCTTTTGATATGAACAATTGTGGTACTCTAACGTGTTTTTCTGAGTGTGCTATTTGCAGGTTCTGACCTCAACTCAATCTCACACAAATCAGAAGCACTGTGTATAAAGAGTGACCCAAGCAACGCTTTCGCATTCACCATGTTCAGTATGAACAGTGGAAAAGCTTCAGAAGTTCTGAAGTTATACAAACTCTGATGTGGACTCAGTCGCTAGAAGCTCTGAAGATCCAGAAGTTCTGATAACCAAGAAACACTGAAGGTTCAGATGTTCTGATAGTGTAGAAGACTCTGAAGATCCAGAAGCTGAATAGTGGAAACTCTGAAGTCCAGAAGCAAGAAACTCTGAAGGCCATGTTCTTCCCTCTGAGTTCAGAATCAGAAGATACAATGGTCAGAGGATCTGTGCTTTCCCTCTGACTCTGATCAACCGGCTTCACAAGTTCCAATACGAAGCATTCCTCTGATCAGAAGTCTCCCAGGTTTAAAGGTCGCGTCGCTATCCAAGTACAAAAGCTACTGTACCTTCCTGACGACCTACCTAACGTTCTCAGCCACAGCAGAAGCTGGATTTTCCAGAACTGCCCTCCAACGGTAGCATTTCCCATGCATCGCTCAACCCTAATCCTTGGAGTATATAAAGAGGCTGAAGACTGAAAGAAACGGCTAGAAGCAATACATACGCGCAAGACATATTTAAAATCTTCTAAGTTTTCTTTCATCTGAAATTCATTGAGTTTACTATTAGCTTTTTAGAAGCAAATCTCTTGTAAACGATTCTTTGATAAACAGTTTGTTTAGTTCCTTTAGGAGATCAAGGTTGATCGGATCCTAGAGAAGACTAAGAGAGTGAATCTTAGTGTGAGCTAAGTCAGTGTAATTGTTAGTCACTTGTAGGTTTCAAGTGCAGTTGTAACTCTTACCTGATTAGTGGATTGCCTTCATTCTAAGAAGGAAGAAATCACCTTAACGGGTGGACTGGAGTAGCTTGAGTGATTTATCAAGTGAACCAGGATAAAATCCTTGTGTGTTTTTCTATCTCTTATCTTTAGCACTTAAGTTCTCGAAAGATTTGTCAAAATCTTTAAGGTGGAAGTTTTATACTGAAAACGTTATTCAAACCCCCCCCTTTCTACCGTTTTTCATACCTTCAATTGGTATCAGAGCGCAAGTTCTGATTACCACACCTAACAGTGTTCAGTGATCCGGGCCGGTGTGAAAAACAATGGCTGCCACCACCAGTGAAACTCAAAGAGATGGTTACAATGCAAAGCCTCCTATGTTCGACGGTCAAAGGTTCGAATATTGGAAAGATAGACTGGAAAGTTTCTTTCTGGGTTTCGATGCAGATCTCTGGGATATTATTGTGGATGGCTACGAGCGTCCAGTTGATGCAGATGGCAAGAAGATCCCAAGGTCAGAGATGACTGCAGATCAAAAGAAGCTGTACTCACAACATCACAAAGCAAGAGCAATTCTTCTAAGTGCTATTTCCTATGAAGAGTACCAGAAGATTACAGATCGTGAGTTTGCAAAAGGCATTTTCGAATCTTTGAAGATGTCTCATGAAGGAAACAAGAAAGTCAAAGAATCAAAGGCATTGTCTTTGATCCAAAAGTATGAATCCTTCATCATGGAGCCAAATGAGTCCATTGAAGAAATGTTCTCCAGATTTCAGTTGCTTGTAGCTGGCATACGACCTCTCAACAAGAGCTACACAACAAAAGATCATGTCATAAGGGTCATCAGGTGTCTTCCTGAAAGTTGGATGCCTTTGGTGACTTCAATAGAGCTCACGAGAGACGTTGAGAATATGAGTTTAGAAGAACTCATCAGCATTTTGAAATGCCATGAGCTGAAGCGCTCAGAGATGCAAGATCTGAGGAAAAAGTCCATAGCCTTGAAATCCAAATCTGAAAAGGCTAAGGTTGAGAAGTCAAAGGCTCTTCAAGCTGAAGAAGAGGAATCTGAAGAAGCATCAGAAGATTCTGATGAAGATGAGCTGACTCTGATCTCCAAGAGACTCAACCGCATCTGGAAGCACAGGCAGAGCAAGTTCAAAGGCTCTGGAAAGGCAAAAGGAAAGTATGAGTCCTCAGGCCAGAAGAAGTCTTCAATCAAGGAAGTCACATGTTTTGAGTGCAAAGAATCTGGGCACTACAAAAGTGATTGTCCAAAGTTGAAGAAAGACAAGAAGCCAAAGAAGCACTTCAAGACGAAGAAGAGTCTGATGGTGACATTTGATGAATCAGAGTCAGAGGATGTTGACTCTGATGGTGAAGTCCAAGGACTCATGGCAATTGTCAAAGACAAGGAAGCAGAGTCAAAGGAAGCTGTTGACTCTGACTCAGAATCAGAAGGAGATCCTAACTCAAACGATGAAAACGAGGTATTCGCTTCTTTCTCTACCTCTGAACTGAAACATGCATTGTCTGATATTATGGATAAGTATAACTCCTTATTGTCTAAGCATAAGAAGCTGAAAAAGAACTTATCTGCTGTTTCCAAGACTCCTTCTGAACATGAGAAAATTATTTCTGATTTGAAAAATGATAATCATGCCTTGATCAATTCTAACTCTGTGCTTAAGAACCAAATTGCTAAGTTAGAAGAAATTGTTGCATGTGATGCCTCTGATTGTAGAAATGAATCTAAGTATGAAAAGTCTTTTCAAAGATTCCTAGCTAAAAGCGTGGATAGAAGCTTAATGGCTTCAATGATCTATGGCGTAAGCAGAAATGGAATGCATGGCATTGGCTATTCTAAACCAATTAGAAATGAGCCCTCTGTGTTTAAAGCTAAATCCTTGTATGAATGCTTTGTTCCCTCCGGTACCATATTGCCTGATCCTGTACCTGCTAAAGTTGCTAAACATCCTCTTAAAAAGGGATCTTTCTCTATGACTAAATATCATGCAAATATTCCTTTAAAATATCATGTTGAGACACCCAAGGTGATCAGAACCTCTGGGGTAACTAACAAGAGAGGACCCAGAAAGTGGGTACCTAAGGACAAGATTATCTATGTTGCAGATATCCTTGATAGCTCCACTGAAACACCAATCATGGTATCTGGACAGTGGATGCTCGCGTCACATGACGGGAGAAAGGCGTATGTTCCGAGAGCTGAAACTTAAGCCTGGAGGCGAAGTTGGCTTTGGAGGAAATGAAAAGGGTAAAATTGTTAGTACTGGTACTATTTGTGTAGATAGTAGTCCATGCATTGATAATGTGTTATTGGTAGACGGCTTAACACATAACTTATTGTCTATAAGTCAATTAGCTGACAAGGGTTATGATGTTATATTCAATCAAAAGTCCTGCCGGGCTGTAAGTCAGATCGATGGCTCTGTTCTGTTTAACAGCAAGAGGAAGAACAACATCTATAAGATCAGATTATCTGAGTTGGAGGCTCAGAATGTGAAGTGCCTTCTGTCTGTTAATGAAGAGCAGTGGGTATGGCATAGACGGTTAGGGCATGCCAGTATGAGAAAGATTTCTCAGCTGAGCAAGCTAAACCTTGTCAGGGGCTTACCCAATCTGAAGTTCGCTTCAGACGCTCTTTGTGAAGCATGTCAGAAAGGCAAATTCACAAAAGTCCCTTTCAAGGCAAAGAATGTTGTCTCAACCTCAAGGCCGTTGGAACTTCTGCATATCGACCTTTTTGGACCAGTGAAAACTGAGTCTATAGGTGGCAAGAGATATGGGATGGTTATCGTTGATGACTATAGCCGCTGGACATGGGTAAAGTTTCTAACCCGCAAGGATGAGTCTCATGCTGTGTTCTCTACCTTCATTGCTCAAGTGCAAAACGAGAAGGCTTGTAGGATTGTGCGTGTCAGAAGTGACCATGGTGGAGAGTTTGAGAATGACAAGTTTGAGAGTCTGTTTGATTCCTATGGAATTGCACATGATTTCTCCTGTCCCATAACTCCTCAACAAAATGGTGTTGTTGAGAGGAAGAACAGAACTCTTCAGGAGATGGCTAGAACCATGCTCCAAGAAACTGGCATGGCTAAGCACTTTTGGGCAGAGACAGTAAATACAGCATGTTACATTCAGAACAGAATCTCTGTGAGACCAATTCTGAATAAGACTCCTTATGAATTGTGGAAGAACATAAAACCCAACATTTCTTATTTTCATCCTTTTGGCTGTGTTTGTTATGTTCTCAATACTAAGGATAGATTGCATAAATTTGATGCTAAGTCTTCTAAGTGTCTATTACTCGGTTACTCTGAGAGATCTAAAGGTTTTAGATTTTATAATACTGATGCTAAGACTATTGAAGAATCTATTCATGTTAGATTTGACGATAAGCTTGACTCTGACCAGTCAAAGCTAGTTGAAAAGTTTGCAGATTTAAGCATTAATGTTTCTGACAAAGGCAAAGCTCCAGAGGAAGATGAGTCAGAGGAAGATGAACCAGAGGAAGAAGCTGGTCCCTCTAACTCACAAACTCTGAAGAAGAGCAGAATCACTGCAGCTCACCCTAAGGAACTGATTCTGGGCAACAAAGACGAACAGTCAGAACCAGATCTGCCTTCAGACCCTCTGAAGAGACCTTGCTCAGTCTGAAAGGATTGGTGTCCTTAATTGAACCCAAGTCCATAGATGAAGCTCTTCAGGACAAGGATTGGATTCTGGCCATGGAAGAAGAACTGAATCAATTTTCAAAGAACGATGTTTGGAGCTTAGTGAAGAAGCCTGAGAATGTCCATGTTATTGGAACGAAATGGGTATTCAGAAACAAGCTGAATGAGAAAGGAGATGTAGTCAGAAACAAGGCAAGGCTAGTTGCTCAAGGCTACAGCCAGCAGGAAGGAATAGACTACACTGAAACATTTGCTCCAGTAGCAAGACTGGAGGCTATCAGACTGTTGATCTCTTTCTCAGTAAATCACAACATAGTTCTACATCAGATGGACGTAAAGAGTGCCTTCCTAAATGGTTACATCTCAGAGGAAGTCTATGTTCATCAACCCCCAGGTTTTGAAGATGAGAAGAAACCAGACCATGTGTTCAAATTGAAGAAATCACTCTACGGTCTGAAGCAAGCTCCCAGAGCATGGTATGAGAGACTTAGCTCATTCCTTCTGGAGAATGAGTTTGTAAGGGGTAAAGTAGATACAACTCTTTTTTGCAAGACTTATAAAGATGATATCTTAATTGTGCAAATTTATGTTGATGATATTATATTTGGTTCTGCTAATCAATCTCTATGCAAAGAATTTTCTGAGATGATGCAGGCTGAATTTGAGATGAGTATGATGGGAGAATTAAAGTACTTTCTGGGAATACAAGTTGATCAAACACCAGAAGGAACATATATCCATCAGAGCAAGTACACTAAAGAACTTCTGAAGAAGTTCAATATGCTGGAATCTACAGTGGCCAAGACTCCAATGCATCCTACATGCATTCTGGAGAAAGAAGATAAAAGTGGTAAAGTATGTCAGAAGCTCTATCGTGGCATGATAGGTTCACTTCTATACTTAACTGCATCTAGGTCAGACATATTATTTAGTGTTCACTTATGTGCTCGTTTCCAATCAGATCCAAGGGAAACCCACTTAACTGCTGTTAAGAAGATCCTAAGGTATCTGAAAGGCACCACTAACCTTGGCTTGATGTATAAGAAAACATCAGAGTATAAGCTTTCAGGTTATTGTGATGCTGATTATGCTGGAGATAGAACAGAGAGAAAAAGTACTTCTGGAAATTGTCAATTTCTGGGAAGCAATCTAGTCTCATGGGCAAGCAAGAGGCAATCAACCATTGCACTATCAACTGCAGAGGCAGAATATATCTCAGCAGCAATATGCAGCACTCAGATGCTCTGGATGAAACATCAGCTGGAGGATTATCAGATCCTTGAGAGCAATATCCCAATCTATTGTGATAACACTGCTGCAATCTCATTGAGTAAGAATCCTATCTTGCATTCAAGGGCAAAGCACATTGAGGTAAAATATCACTTTATTAGAGATTATGTACAGAAGGGCGTACTTCTTCTGAAGTTTGTTGATACTGACCATCAATGGGCAGATATCTTTACAAAGTCCTTAGCAGAGGATAGATTTAATTTTATTCTGAAAAATCTAAACATGGACTTTTGTCCAGAGTGAAGATGGATCAGAACCTCTGACTATGATACTTCTTGATCAGAAGATGTCTAGTCCAGAAGGTAACTCAATCAGAGTGTGTGTGCCCACTGGTACTGACTCTGAAGCTGAGACAACAACGCGTGTGTAAGTTTTTCTGATGCATAGTTCCTTGTGCCCGTGTGACAGTCTGTTATGATTGCGTGTAGATGTGCTTCTCTCCTGTGTGTGATTGTGTATTTTACTGTTACTATCTATCTTTAATTTTCAACCGTTGATCTTAAAGTGTTTTTTGAATCAACAACGGTTATTTGATAAAACCCACTATACACACACGTTCTCTTTCACTTCCGGTTTTTACTCTCGCTCTCTCTGCTTTTCAAAACCGCTCTTCTCGATTTCTCTCTCGATCTTTCTTCATCTTCCAACCTTCATCTTCTACCTCAAACCTCAAACCTCTTCAAAAATGGTGAGACAAACCAGAAGATCTACTGCAGATGCACCTCAGTTCCCTCACATGGTAGTTGGTCTAGCAACGGGTCAAAGGGGCCCTGAGAATCCGACACCGGATCAAGGTCAAGCTCAAGAGCAGATTCTTCCAATTGCAGAACGGGGCTGTGCCGTTCACTGTGTATATCCTCCTGAGGAACTCCAAGTCCTGGCAGAATGGAGATTCAACCTCGACAACTTGGCTACAAATGGGTATGATCTTCGTCCTGAAGTCCAAGCTCAAGGTTGGGGAAATTACTTCAACAGACTTCGAGGACCGGTATATGATAGATTGGTCAAGGAATTCTGGAAGCACGCCGACTGCGATGAAACTCAGGTGGTATCTCATATTCTTGGCAGAAAGATCATCATCACGGAGAAGTCCTTCGTGAACTTGCTGGGTGCAGATACTGCTTATGGGTATCGGTTCCAACTCACGGAATCGAAGCTGAAACCCAGCACCAAGGATACAATCAACCAGGCCCTGTACACCACCTTCAAACCGGGCAAGACGAGTTACAAGGTGATGGACCTTCACCCCAAACTCAGGATCTGACACAAGATCCTGCTTCACTGCATAAACCAGAGACCGAAGGGCAGTTCTCCAGACTACATCAACTTCAACCAGAAGGTGATGTTGTTCTTCATCCAAGATCAGAAGAAGATCTGCCTTCCCTACTTCCTGTTCTCCTACTTGAAGGAATGCATCCGGAAGTCTCGCACCACTGCCTCCATCAAGTCTGCAATCAAATATATCCCCTTTGGGAGGCTGCTCTCAGACTTTCTCATTGAAAGCAACCTGGTGCAAGATTTGGTCAATACTGGATGTGTAGAGGATCTGAGCACAATTGTCAGTGATGTCTTCACTGCAAACTCTCTGAAGAAGATGGGTTTGGTCCAGAAGAAGATTGCTCCTGCTCATGAAGACACATCTTCTGAGATCAGAGGTAGAAGGATGCCTCTGAATGACTACCCTCTGTGGACACAGGCAGACAATCCTGACGCCATCAGATGCTATGTTGAAGACCTCAGGGCTCAAGGATTCGAAATTGACCTTGATGATTTCGTCAGCAGACTACCGCCAGCTCCAGAGTTTCCTTCTCCTCCCAAGAAGAAAGCTCAGAGGAAGATGCTACTGGACGAATCTTCTGAGGAATCCGATGTCCCTCTGGTCAAGAAGACGAAGAGAAAGCCTGATGATGGTGATGATAGTGACAATGAGGATAGTCCTCCAAAGAAGAAGAAGAAGGTCAGAATCGTGGTGAAGCCTACTCGGGTGGAACCAGCTGCTGAAGTGGTCAGAAGGACTGAACCTCCTGCCAGAGTGACTCGATCATCAGCACATTCAAGTAAGCCTGCACTTGCTTCTGATGATGATTTGAATTTATTTGATGCACTCCCTATTTCTGCCTTGCTCCAATACTCCTCAAATCCCCTCACTCCTATCCCTGAATCCCAACCAGCCGCACAAACCACCACTCCACCACATTCCCCAAGATCTTCTTTCTTTCAACCTTCCCCTACTGAAGCACCTCTCTGGAATTTGCTTCAGAATCAACCCTCTAGGTCAGAAGAACCAACCTCTCTCCTCACCATTCCGTACGACCCATTATCCTCTGAACCAATCATCCATGAACAACCAGAGCCAAACCAAACAGAACCACAACCCAGAACGACTGATCACTCTGTTCCCAGAGCATCAGAACGTCCTGCTGCCAGAACCACGGATACAGACTCTTCAACAGCCTTTACACCTGTATCCTTCCCAACCAATGTTGCTGATTCTTCTCCCTCCAATAACTCTGAATCCATTAGAAAATTCATGGAGGTTAGAAAAGAAAAGGTGTCTACCTTAGAGGAATATTACCTTACTTGTCCAAGCCCTAGGAGATATCCTGGCCCTAGACCTGAAAGTCTAGTTGACCCAGATGAACCTATCTTGGCCAATCCTATCCAAGAGGCAGACCCCTTGGCTCAACAAGCTCACCCTGTCCCTGACCAACAAGAGCCTATTCAACCAGAACCTGAACCCGAACATTCAGTGTCTAACCAATCCTCGGTTAGATCACCCCATCCTCTGGTTGGAACTTCAGACCCTCACCTTGGAACCTCTGAACCCAATGCTCCAATGATTAACATTGGTTCTCCACAAGGTGCCTCTGAAGCTCATAGCAGCAATCACCCAGCCTCTCCTGAACCCAACCTCTCCATAATTCCCTATACTCACCTCCAACCCACATCTCTCTCTGAGTGCATCAATATTTTCTATCATGAAGCCTCCTTGAGGCTCCGCAATGTGCACGGTCAGACTGACCTCAGTGAGAATCCTGAACGTGTGGCTGATGAGTGGAACAATCTGGGCACTTGGCTGGTGGCTCAAGTTCCAATTTTGATGCAGCTCCTGCATACAGAGGGAAGTCAGAGCATTGAGGCTGCAAAGCAAAGGTTTGCTCGAAGGGTGGCTCTTCATGAACAAGAACAGAGAAATAAGCTTCTTGAAGCTATTGAAGAAGCCAAGAGAAAGAAGGCTCAAGCAGAAGAAGCTGCACGTCTAGCAGCAGCTCAAGCTGAACAAGCCAGACTTGAGGCAGAGCGACTTGAAGCTGAGGCTGAAGCTCTTAGATGCCAAGCACTTGCACCAGTTGTGTTGACTCCTGCTGCTTCTGCTTCCATTCCAGACTCTCAAGCTGCTCAGAATGTTCCTTCCAGCTCTACTCAGACAAGCTCATCCAGACTCGACATCATGGAACAGCGTCTTGACATTCATGAATCCATGCTGATTGAGATGAAGCACATGATGATGGAACTTCTGCGACGATCTGACAAACCTTAGTTTTAGGATCTCTTCATTCTTTCTTTCTTTCTTTTTAACGTTGTTTTATTTAAACTCTGTTTCTTTTATTTATTTATTCTCTTTATTCGTTTGTGATTCTATATGCATAGCTCTATATATATATTTGTGTCACATATGTTTGCCAAAATCCTTTTATTCATAATATTTTACCGTTTACATCATACATTCTTTATGTTTACATCATCGATTCTTTCCCTAAAATCTAGAATGGAGGATCCCTCCTCATTCTTCTGCACTCCTGGCGCTGCTCTGACCTATCTTTCTCCAGACGCTCCAGTACATGCTGGATGTTGCTGAGCCTGTCCTTTAGCTCATCCCTCTCCAGAATCTCTTCTGCAGTCTTGAGCTCCTCTTCCAAACTTTCTTTTTCTTCCAGCAGCTTGAGTTCAAGCCGGCTGAGTTCTTGCACCTCCTCCACGAAGGCAAGAAATTCCTTCAGGTCTCTCTCCAACTCTGGACGCAGGTCCTCTTCCAGCAGTGTCCGTGTCAGCTCCGCGATGGTAGTTGCACCCTCTGGATGCCTGATGTTAAGGAACAAGTCCTCTTCAAAGGCCTTCTTCCTCAGCTCTTCTAGTGCTACGATGTATGATGCCATTTTTTTTCCTTACTGAAAATTGTTCGAGGTGTGAAGCTTACCCTTCTCTCCAACGCTTTATATAGGCTTCACTTTCTCTCTGAAAGTTAATGCTCCTACGGTTTCTCGAGGTTAAGTTCTTGGTAACTGACCCTTCTCTTTACTCACTTGACCGGTGGTAAACGTTCTTCTCTTGCATTAACTCTTCCATTTATTTCGCCTAACTCTGATTCATGCATCATTTTTCTTTTCTTTAAACTTAGACCTTCTCTAAGGGGGAGTACCTTGTACTTCAAGCTAAGTTTTTCACACCCCAAGCTTTTTGCTTATGACAAAAAGGGGGAGTAAACCCAGTTTTTGATGTGTAAGACGTGTTAGTGTGATTTATTTTTCTTTTGGAGATTTTAAGAGTTCCACCTTCATGACCATAGATGTGTCACTGGGCAAATACAAGGAATACATTTCACTTCTTCTGAAGTGATTACAAGTTGACTCTGATACCCAAGACTCTGATACCTTGTCCATGACTCTGATTACTTATGCGCTCTGATTATTCGATTTTCATCTATGTCATAAGTTTTTCACTCTGAACTCTTATATTATTTAGCTCAGAATCTAGACCTTACTAACGTTTTCATCAAGTATTAGATTCAGGGGGAGCTAAGCTCAGAATCAAGCAGTGACTTGAATTCAGAATGAGCAAGATAAACTATTCACATCAGGATAAGTCTTATTCTATATCTCTAAACTCTGAGTGAATTCAGTTTAATGTTTAAGAATTGTTCATCAAAAATCTTAGTTTTGTCATCATCAAAAAGGGGGAGATTGTAAGATCAAGTTTTGATCTAGTAGTACAACTCTATGTTTTGATGATTACAAGTTAACCTTTTGATATGAACAATTGTGGTACTCTAACGTGTTTTTCTGAGTGTGCTATTTGCAGGTTCTGACCTCAACTCAATCTCACACAAATCAGAAGCACTGTGTATAAAGAGTGACCCAAGCAACGCTTTCGCATTCACCATGTTCAGTATGAACAGTGGAAAAGCTTCAGAAGTTCTGAAGTTATACAAACTCTGATGTGGACTCAGTCGCTAGAAGCTCTGAAGATCCAGAAGTTCTGATAACCAAGAAACACTGAAGGTTCAGATGTTCTGATAGTGTAGAAGACTCTGAAGATCCAGAAGCTGAATAGTGGAAACTCTGAAGTCCAGAAGCAAGAAACTCTGAAGGCCATGTTCTTCCCTCTGAGTTCAGAATCAGAAGATACAATGGTCAGAGGATCTGTGCTTTCCCTCTGACTCTGATCAACCGGCTTCACAAGTTCCAATACGAAGCATTCCTCTGATCAGAAGTCTCTCAGGTTTAAAGGTCGCGTCGCTATCCAAGTACAAAAGCTACTGTACCTTCCTGACGACCTACCTAACGTTCTCAGCCACAGCAGAAGCTGGATTTTCCAGAACTGCCCTCCAACGGTAGCATTTCCCATGCATCGCTCAACCCTAATCCTTGGAGTATATAAAGAGGCTGAAGACTGAAAGAAACGGCTAGAAGCAATACATACGCGCAAGACATATTTAAAATCTTCTAAGTTTTCTTTCATCTGAAATTCATTGAGTTTACTATTAGCTTTTTAGAAGCAAATCTCTTGTAAACGATTCTTTGATAAACAGTTTGTTTAGTTCCTTTAGGAGATCAAGGTTGATCGGATCCTAGAGAAGACTAAGAGAGTGAATCTTAGTGTGAGCTAAGTCAGTGTAATTGTTAGTCACTTGTAGGTTTCTAGTGCAGTTGTAACTCTTACCTGATTAGTGGATTGCCTTCATTCTAAGAAGGAAGAAATCACCTTAACGGGTGGACTGGAGTAGCTTGAGTGATTTATCAAGTGAACCAGGATAAAATCCTTGTGTGTTTTTCTATCTCTTATCTTTAGCACTTAAGTTCTCGAAAGATTTGTCAAAATCTTTAAGGTGGAAGTTTTATACTGAAAACGTTATTCAAACCCCCCCCCCCCTTTCTACCGTTTTTCATACCTTAAGTGGTTTCCACTTGTTAAATTTGATATTAAGAAGGACAAAAAATGGATTTAGACTATATTAAAAGGACAAAAATGTCATAGATATTGCCGATTAGGACTTCTGATTAATTTGGATGAAACATTTGACGACAAGGATGAAAAAAGTGGGATTTTGAAAGGATGAAAAATGAATTTTTATTTTCAGGGATGAAAAACATAAATATAGTTTTTTGTAGGGACGAAAAAATTTTAAACCGAAATTTAATGTGTCTTTTTCATTTGAAAGACCATAAGAAAATGAGAAAAAAGGAAGATGATTTCTATTAATGTTATGTCAAATAAAACTCCTAATTAGACTGTCAGACCAATTTTAATGTTTATAAATTTGTTTAAAATCTTAATTATAAACTAATGTCTCGTGTTTTCTGAAGAAAATAAAGACAAACAAAATATTGCAAAGTTTATTTGACAATAAATGCAAAATTCGGTTCATACCCTTGCCATTAGTACTTATACTTAAATTTTACGTACGTCACTCATTTGACTTTTCTTCTCTTTATTATTATATGTTACTATTGAAAGAACAACTATTTATCTTCTAGATTTCTCTATGATGTGGTTTTGTCGCTTCTATTTGCTATGAATAAATGAAAAGCAAGTGCAATCTTTAACGTAAATAAGTAAGTATTTGAATAATTGTTTATTTTAGTAAATTCTTAAAATTTTGAAGTCACATATATAATTTTCCGCTTACATCAATTACTATATCTCTTTCTTATTATTCTCTCATTTGCTTGTTAATATTTTATTGTCTCATTTATTTTCATAAAACTATAGCTATGATGAACTAGTTTGTATCTCTCCATGTAAATACTGAACAATAGTTGATTAACAGATACATCTATAACTAGTTATAAGGATGATAAATTTTTATGACAGATCATATTAAAAGCTAAGCTTATTAGTTATCATTAATTATAAATATCATGCATCTTTGGGTATGGAATAGTGTTTATAGTGTAATATTTTATGGAAAATTTTAACTCTAAGTTTTTCAGTTATTTAAGATATTGGATACCCAGGTATACACTTGACATATAATCTCTGATTCTCTACCATTATAGGCTTTAAAATGTCAAATTTACTTCTTGTACAATTTTGTTTATAAAAAAATTCTTTAATATTTTCAGAAAGTCAACCCCGCATGCATCAAGTGACCATGGAAGATCAAATCACTGAAGATCCCAATCATGTGAGAATTGAATGTGAAATCATGTATTACATTCAAGTTTTAATTGCTAAAATATCTCAAGTTCTTTAGTGCTTTTCACTCTTCGAAACTTATTTATTTGCCTTTGGCTTAGTATTAATATGTTATATAACAATTCTTTTTCAGGATTCACTCCTAGGTCTCCCAAATGCAACAAGTTATATGCATGTTTCTTCTCCTAACTTTGAGTACCTAATGAATAATTTGGATGATATATTGGATGATCTAGGTGGTGAGAATGACCTTTTGATAGCAAGTAAAAATCCCATGACTTATACAACATTGGATGATGATATTCTAGAAAAGTTTTTTCATCAACTTCCCTCTAATGATATTAACGATTATGTTAATGAAGAGCAAAGAATGAATATTGAGGAAACAGTTGAAACAGAATTAGAACAGGGAACGAGAGTTTCATCACAAAACATATCAAATGGTCAGACGTCAAACATGGATCACTTGACTGCAAATCCACACAGGGAACTAAACATGTTAAGACAAGTTACAACAAATGTTTCTCCCATGTTCACTGCTGGAGAAGGATCTTCAACACAATTACTTGAAGTTTTGACTCTGAGAAGCGAAAAGTGTCCAATGGACCCTATTATTAGCTCTGGAAACTTCCCATCTTCTGCTTTCTCAATAGCTGAGTACCCTTCAAGTCAAGTGCAAGCAAGGAATGACCCAGGTTGGGGTTGATTGTGGGAGTCACAAATAGTATTTAAATATGTTTTTCCTCATAATATTTATTGTTTCTTTTTCTACTTGTGACTGTTAACTTTGCTTAATGTATTAAACTTTCTCTCACTTACGCATGTTCTCTGGTTTGACCTTTGATTTCGACCAGGACCAATACAACAGGCATGGCATCCTCAACATGGTATGTCCAGTACATTAGATAGATTGGCGGTTTTTGAACCCCAAAATACTCCTCAATCCCATGATGGTGCTCCATTTGGTAGTTCCTCGATTCCCCATGCAGTAGAAAACTCAGCTATGCAATTTCAAGCACACTCAGCACCAATAATCCCAATATTACGTGATGCAACTAGTCAATATGCTAGAGGACCAATAGTGAGTTATTCAGGACAACCTATGGGGAAACATTTTCTAGTAAATACAACGTCAGTGGGACCAAGCACTTGGGTGCCTCCTATGCTAGGAATGGCTCCAACAGGTTATCCAAGACAACGTTTGCCTACCCCATCTCTTGACGATCTTCAAGACTATGTGAAAACATGGGAGGTAAATTGACTAGTCAGATTCACTATTTGATAAAATATCAATGTAATTTTAGACTAGTCTATTTACTATAAATATTTTCTTTTATGCATCTAGGGAACTTTAGCTGGAAGGATTCAACTCAATCGTGTATCTATCATTAAAGTAAAGGTATGTTAAAATCTTCCTCGACCTAGAATGTCTATTGTATTGAGAAATATAAATTGTGTTAATCAGGGGAATATTAACAACAAAAAACCTGAGCTTTTTCCCTCTTTCTGCCCATGAAACAGGCCTTCATGAAAGCAACATCACCCTTGACGTAAGTGGATCCTCTATTACCCAATCCTATTTCAAACAAAACTGTGGATTTAAATAGCATAAATAAAAACTCATGATTGTCTAAAATCATTTTTTTTTTTAAAATGATTATCTAAAATCATTAGTTACACACTTGTGATTATCCACTTTTACTACTTTACGCAGATATGCCCTTCAATGGTCAAGTAGATTAAATATAAGTCTCTTTGTTCCAGAGAAAGTCGTAAATCATACAAAAAGGTATAAAAATTCATGGAATAACATTATTTATTTTAATTAATATTAATATTTTCTTATTGTAGTAACATTTGAATGCAGCATTTCTAGTGGACCCATAGATTACATGTTCTTCAACACCCTTTCCAAGTCCAACAAACTTTATGAGCATCTATTAAGGAAAAAATTGGTGAGTCATTAAATTTATAATTCTCTATTTAAATATAAATACACGCATTTTGGCATGATCGGAGAGTCAACTCTAAAATTCATAGACACAAGGATATACAAATATGACATGTTTCACTTTTTCTTTATATTCTCCTTATGCTCGTTATAGTTTGCAATGACAAGGATGATCAATTGTCAATATTTACTTTGGTTATATGAAAATATTTCTTATGTTGGATCTTCATGTGCAGTGTGCAAAAATTGATTTCTCATATCAATCATTGATTTTGTCCACAACAGAGAAGGAAAACTTCTTTCTGGGATCAGTTTTTCCTGGGGTGAGTGTGATATCAATATTCTTTCACATTATTACTTTTCATTTAGGTTGTCTTTTGAACCTTCGTGTGAGTATTTTAAGTAATTTTTTCAATACTTGCAATTTGACTCATCAATAAATGACAGGAGACAATGTTTGTGGAGCCTCTTTAATCATGTATTTAGTAGCCGAAGAAAGCCAGTGTCAAATAAACAACAAGTTGAGAGAGCTGATTTTGTAACCAAAAGGGCGTGTAAGCTAAGGAGAGGACTAGTCTTGAGATGTTGCACTTTTCTTTTTCATTAAGATTTTAGTTGATGAAGTTTGAACATGTATAAGACAGCCTCAAACCAGATTTTTGTGGGTTTTATTTTCCTGAAAACATCTAATTATGAAGATATATTCAAAGTTTATGAATGCGTAGGTTGTTATTTTTTGCATTGTGTGTCACAATCTTGATTGAAAATTTTCCAACTATTTCTAGCTATGCCTCTATCATTTATGTGAAAGAAGTTTTTGTAAATTAATTGCTTGTCTAATAAATCTTTGATAGGCTCTAATATTCTTGGTTATAAAACACTGATATTACTTTTCCATCTTTCAAATATAATGTTCAAGATCGAGATGTTAATGGATGATTGAGAATAATTGAACTATGTTACAGTAATAATGAGTGCAAATATTTTAACAATTCCTTTTTTTTAACTTCCCGTTTAAAGAAATGATTGGAAAAATCTACATTTCTTGATTTCTAAACAATGACACTTCTTTTTCATTTTTTAAAACATAAGCTTCATATGAAATGTGAAAGGATGGAGAATTGAGTGTACTTAGGTAGTAATAATTGGAAGTTACCTATAAACTCGAAGAATAATTTTCAATGCCAAAAAGCACATGATCTAAGCTTTAAAGAAGTTTTCCAGCCCCAAAACATCCCTACAACTCTCGGCCTCATCACTTTAAATACCAAGTAATTTTTCTTCTTCCAAAACTAATTAGCATTTAAGTATTAACTAGTTTTTTCAATGGCAAAAACGTCATCAAAACCTCAAAACAAGTCCAAGGCCATAATTACAATTTTCAAAGCCTCATCATCAAGAGTAACAAAACATATTTTTGGAAAGCTCTTGTCACCCACAACAACCTTTGTGAAGGGTTTAACCCCAAAGCTCAAAACATCATATTTCAATCCTTAGCGCCTTGTTCACGGATAAGTAACAACCGTAGTACATTTGAGCCTATCAACCACATTCAGAAGGCAGTCAGTTGGCGTTAATGAGCTTCACTAGATAGACCATTTCATATTTCATATGCTCTTTAGAAGGTTGATAATGATAAGGAGTGTTCTAATTATATATAAGTGTCTATTAGAAGGTTCTTTTAAATGTAGTCTTTTATCTATCAGAACAGAGTCTTCATAAGGTTGCTTTTGTCATTAGAATGTTTTCCATTCATTAGAACATTGTCATTCTCTTAGTCTTAGAAGATTCAACTTGCACTCTTGTCAAATAGAATGTATACTTTAAAAACATCACTTAGAGGATTGTGTTAATTAAAAAAAAACTAAAATAACTTGGAATTTATGCAGATTTAACCCTTGTGTCTCGAATTAAATATAATATAAATTGGCATTAGCGGGATAGAACCACTAGAAGTGGCAAAATTCGGCTCTGAATAACTTAATTACAATATTGGAAGAAACATGGGCATAATATGGGAAAGTTTTTTGTTTTGTGCAACCTTGCACAAAGGTGGGTTCAGCCCTTACCCGGTATTTTCCATTTTCTTTAAATCATTTTTTGATCTTCTGAATAATAAAAATTTATTTATTTTTATTCTATTTTTCCCAGATCAAGTTTCAATTTCATCTTCTTCTCTTCCTTCCCCAACTTCTGAAACCCCAATCTTCATGACTCCAAATAAACTTCATGACAATCACAAGGATCCCAGCCCCTTCTGATCTCTGCCACCATGTGAACACGGGTACTTTGAAACTGGTCACGCACCCACACCGAGTACCGGTACGCCGTGGGTACTTTGAATTTGAAACCATGTTTTTTTTTTACAAACTTTACCATGTGTTTGACAGAAAGCCTCAATCCTTTGAATTATTTAATTATTATTACATGCAAGATTGCAAGATATATGAATATTGAGAGATTTGATATGTAATTAATAATATTATGTAAGATAAATTATTTGATATCTATTATTTTACTTCTATATATATATATATATATATATATATATATATTTTAATATAGATATTAATGTACCTCTAACGTACCTGTGCCTATGATTTTCTAAAAATGTGGCACCCGGTATCCGGTACCGCACCCGTGCATCCTAGCTGCCACCCAACCCCATCATTCCCCAACGTTCAAACAATATCAGTGCTATATGCATGGATATGCTGAAACGAGGAAGATGATTCAGAGAAAAATGGGGTATATTAGATTTTCCCATAAACTTGGCATTAGGTATTTGAAAAAAAAAAATGCACTATAGTGTAAATTGTTGTGAATAGTTGGATGATAATCAAGGTTAGGTGTTTAGGCTATGCTAGAAAGTCTATGGGCTTGGCCCATGTGTATTTGCCTTGACCTAATGTTATATATAGAAGGGTGGTTTCACCAAGCAACACACCCCTCCTTCCACAGTATTACTTGTTTGACTCTTGCTTCTCTCTTCTCATCTCTCACCCTCTCACTTTATTGTCTTCATTTCATAACATAAATGACTTTTACACTCTATTTCAAAGATGTGTGAGATGCAATTTCTTCTTAATTTAATTGGTGTGAAACATAATTGATTGACAAATTATTCACGTATTTGATTATTGAAAATTTAATTTCAACTCACATAATACAATTTCGGGTGAAGTGTTTAGTTTCAGATTGACAGAAACAAAGTAATCTGTAAAAAATAATTAGACAGTTCATTTGTTACTATACCACAACTTACACATTATAAGAGAGAGAACAAAAGGTTATAACTTATAACATCCTACCTACATGAATGAACAAAAACAATGTGAACATAGCAATGCAGAAAATCATAACATCAGATAGCAAACTGCAAAATTGCACTACTACTGTTTTTGAATTGACTTGGACACTTGGTGCACACAATGTTAGGTGCAAAACTAGCTTCAAATTTAAATTTAAGTGATTCCAGGAAGGTTTGAAGTGCATCCAAACACATTTATAAAAGTGTGTAACCTTTCGAGAAGAGAAGAAAAAGCTACCACTATTTGAGAGGGATGCTGCCAAACAATTAATTTTCCCCCTTTCCTTTCCATAGAACATTGTCATGATATAACTGTATTTTCAATAAATTTATTGAAAAAAGGAACGTGAGAAATACATGACTCAATGAAAACTGAACTACAGCCATAAAGAAAAACTGTTTCTGTTTAAGAATTTAACAGAACATTTCCAATCATGCTCAAAAACTTTGGTGCTACTTGCATTTTGACTTTGCAATTACTAAACTTCGTCAGAGACCATGGCTCAGGCTATTATACCAAAAAGTTGAACTCAGTTGTAATGATGTAAAGCTGATTGCTGTAGAAATACTACATGTAATCAATATTTACATATCCAGAAGCATAGTTAATCAAAATTACAAGCATCCAGCTACAAAATAAAATAGAAATAGAAATAAATGAAACAATAGTATAATACAAAGCCAAAATTGTGGACAATTAAGTTCAAATAAAACCATTCAAATAGTGTACAATACTCGGTCGCCTTCCCTATCCTTGAATGCAAAGAAAATATAAAAATTAACACCCAGAAGCATAGTGAACATCACAACGAAATCTGAAAGTATACATCAAACATTTTTCTATAATAATGAGATGAGACAATCTAAGCAATTATATCTTCCTGAAGCAACTTAACTATCCTAGTGTAGTTGAAACATAATGCCCTCAAAATCTAGTTGAATACTTAAAAACAAGTAGAAGGGGAACAAGATGCAGATCACATTGAAATATAAAAGGGATTGACAACTATTCAAGGAAATCAATGAAGTATCTGTCTACCCCACTCAACATTCTGCGAAGCGAACAAGCTACAAAAAGAACTCAGCAGAAGTTACATCAACTGAACTTTTTGCTTAGTTTATGAGAGATAACAGGGAGAACCTCAATCTATCTTCACAGAAGAGAACAAGTAGTGCACAAAGTAGAATGACATGAGGAAGCCAATGGTCCCGGTCGACAACATGATAGCAACTGCCATTAGCAGTGAATAGCCAAGGTAAAGGACAGCGGAGACAGGTCCACTCAAACTCTGCAGGTCAAAAACCAAGTAGTTGACGGAGTACAAGAAAACATATAGTGCAACAGAACCTGAAGCAAAGAACGCCTTCCACCACCACCGCCAATCTTCCACACAGAGATGCATATATGTGAGAACCACTGAAACTTCAGCACAGACGATAACCAGCAATAGAAGAACCACCAACAGGAAACCAAACACATAATAGAACCTCCCAAGCCAGATACTGGAAAGGATAAAGAAAAGTTCAATGAAGAGGGTTCCAAATGGAAGAGTTCCAGCACCAAGAACAAGAAGCCATGATGGATATTTCCGTGCAGGAATTTCCCTTGGAATCTGATTAGTCCGCACAGGAAATTCAATGGGCTCAGCTTTTGTCCCCATAAATCCTCCAATGAGGGTAAGAGGTACTGAGATGCAAAACCAGAGGAAGAACAGTTCGAAATACAACGAAATGGGTATAGCACCAGTACTGTTGCTGCTCCATAGAATAAAATTCAGTATTGTGAGGATAATGAAAGCAATTCCAGGGAAAAAACATGCAGCAGACCAGGAAATCGATCTCCACCCTTCTGATGTTCCCTTAATGGTCCTCCAGAGACGTACACTGACATAGCCAGCCGAAATTCCCAGGATAAGATATAAAATGATCATCCCTGTTAGTAGCATACCTCGGGATGCTGGCGACATGAAACCAAGTGCTGAGAAAACAATAGTAACACCAGCCATTCCAAGAATCTGAACCCCATCTCCAACCATCACACAGAGAAGCTTTGAGCAATCAGGCTCCCTAAACACATCACCCACAACTAGTTTCCATCCAGAGAGCTCCTCATTCATCTGAGCTTGTGCCTCTTTGTCCAATTCCTCATACCTTGTCAAGTCCCTTCTTACAGTTCTTAAGAAAATGACAAAAACAATACCAGCTAGGAATAAGATAACCATAAGTGAATTTAGGATTGAGAACCAATGGACACGAGAACCCTCCATCTTCAAATATGCATCCCAACGTGATGGCCATTTTATATCACTTTTCACAAATTCAACCTCGTAAGTAAATGATATCCTTTCTTGCTCTCTAATTACTTGATACTTGTCAAGCTCACCAGGGCAGCTTACAGAAGAGATATTATCATATGTTTTGTGCTTTAACATGACTTCAGGATCATATTTAATACTACAAGGGACAACCTGAAAACCAACTATTTCATACCCAGATGCCTTCTTCTTGTCAGCTTCAGAAATAATACCCAAACCTTCCTCCCCAGTCCCAATAATTT
Organism: Lotus japonicus; assembly: GCF_012489685.1. Taxonomy (NCBI): domain Eukaryota; kingdom Viridiplantae; phylum Streptophyta; class Magnoliopsida; order Fabales; family Fabaceae; genus Lotus; species Lotus japonicus. Next base: position 4,767,027 of record NC_080046.1, read on the forward strand.
CAACCCCTCTTCCTTCATACTCATGAACCATGACCGTGAATTTAAGGTGGTTAATGATGTAATCTGGACCACTCTCAGATGGAGTGTACCCAACAGGGAACCCTGTCCACTGGATTTTAATCCCATTTTGGGTAGTAAACCTCATAACAGGTAAGTTGTCAAGGATCATATTCACTTGATACAGATCACGCGTTCTTTGTTTGAGTAGCTTCACCTCGTGCTCATTTAATGGCGATGTGGTACAGAGGTAGACTGTCTCATTGACATTCATCTGGAAACGGTAGGGTGAGTTATCAATCTGATCTCCCATAAGAAGTTCCCCAAGATTCTCAGCACTTTTCTTTACGCCACCAGGGGGCTTGCAGTAAGGGAGGCTGTAGTAGCTAAACGGAAGCTCAGTTTCAATAGAAGTTAACGAATTGACTTTGGCAAATATAGGTTCTTTATTGGAGTAAGTGTGCATGTAGGTCCCTGGAAGATAAAATCCATCGCTAACATTGGCAAAGACAACGAGAGAAACAAAAGCCCAGTAGATCAAGGATTTCCTCGGAGTTGGAAACTCCATTTATTTCCTCAAACGCAAGAAACAACAAACAGCAGACGCTGAAAGCTTTCAGCAAATCCAAGCTAACTCCAACCGTGAACGCATTCAAATCTACATAAGAGTGAAAACTACAACATTAGACGCCAAAGCCATTAAAATTAGGTTACAAAGAGTTATTAATCAAATCAATTTCATAAAAACTACGGCATCAGTAGTATTATCTCCTGAACAACTAAAATTAAGCCTAAATCTCCTGAACTAATGTTGGTCCCCAAGTGCATGAGGAGTGATTTGACTGCAAAATTGACGAAATTCAAATTCAGGAACTAATTTGAAATATAGATTACATTATTCAAGAACTAATATCAATGATCTCTTATAATTACTAATTTAACTAAACAAAAATAAAACCCTCAAGCATTGATATATAACATGAAAGGATTCAAATCAGATCCACTAGTCATGAAGCAAAGTGAAGAAAGAGCAACACAGATCAGTTGTAACATGAAATGAAAAGAACTAGCAAAGATAGCAATCACATTAAGAATGAAACGAAACAATTGAATGAAAAGAAAGCATGAAGAATAAAGTAACATCGAAATTGATATGCAGTTGAGATAAGAAAAAGAAAACGAAAGAAACAGGGAATAGTAGAAGAAGGAGAGAAACGCAAACCATGAGATCTGGGCAAGGAAGTGATGTGTGTGAGAAAGAGAGAGAGAGAGAGAGAGGGTTAGAGTGAGAAACAAGTGAAGGAGAAACCCACCTTGGATTTTTGGCGTTATGTCGAGAGAGATCGATCTCAATTTTTCAACACAACGCAACCAAACGCAGATTTAGATCTATAGTTCGAGGGGAATCTCACATGCGTTTTTTGGGTTGGGTCAGGTTGTGGTGTGGACCAGCCCACCTATGCCTTTCTCCATCTTTGATTCTTGGAGATTATAAGACTCAAACCAAATCAAACAAAATGGAAAGGACTCGATTATTTCAACAATTTTATTATAGTAACAACACATGGATACTTTCAAAAAACTGATTTAAGGTTCAAAGGTGCAATTGTGGTTGAATCAAGTCGAAAAAAGTGAAATATATAATAGAGGACATGATGGGAAAAGAAAAAAGTGATAGGAAGAGAAAGTAGATAGAAATAACACGAAAGAGGTGGTGTGTATGTATTAAAATTGTTTGCAAAATAATAACATATGATTTAATTTGGTATATTAAATTTTATGGTGTAAAAGAAAAAGAGTGGTGTGAATATATTAAAATTGTTTACAAAATTGTTACATACCATTTTATTTAATATATTACATTTTTAATACAAATGCATAAGAGAACCTCATTAATTATGTTTTTGAAAATTGTTATTCCCACCTCCTGACATCTAGTTTTACCTTCCTTAAACACGTAAGATCTAAAAACACAATTGAAGATAATTTCGCTTGTACTTTAAACTGCGTGGACTACACAATTTAATGTGTGTGACCTACGCAGTTTAAAGTGCAAAAAACCAAAAACATAAACAAAAGCAGAAATAGACGCAATAAAAACATAAACATGAACAAAATCATAATTGTTTAACATATCATGTTACACCGTCACATTACAAGGTCACTATCGTTGTTTAACACACTATATTACAAAATTCTATTAGCCTAAACTCAGTCATCGGTTAGATATAATATTTCTTCGCTCTTGAGTAAGTTTTGTTGCTGTTGAAGGATTAGGTGATATGCAGTATATGTATGGTATCTCCCAGTGTAGAGTGTCCTCAGTACAACATTGACTTATGACAGCTAGCCTGACACCTATCTTTAAGAGCATGCCCTGGGAACAAAGCAAAACTAACCTCTTTGTGATGATGCCACTGATGACTTAAGAGCACTACAAGACAAATACAATCTTCGTTAGTAACACACTTATTAACACACTAATTAATGCACTTTAAAGTGTATATTACTTATGTTATACATCAAATCTAGAGGAGATGAAGCGCAAATCTGTGGAAGTTCCAGTTTCTCTGCACCGTCGAGGTAAAGAATGAGGCTTTTGGTTCCCAAATCCTTGGGGTCATTGAGACGAGGTAGCAAATCTCACTGATCTTCCTATGAGATTTTTTGATGATGTCTATCATGATATTTGGCGACGATGGAAAAAGGGTTGAGGTGAGCATCAAGGGATTGTCGATGATCCAAGTGGCAGTGGTTTCGATCAGTGCGAAGCCACCTAACATGTTGTGTGACTATTACTCTGTCCAACCGAAATCTGTCCAACCGACTCATGGATTGCCCATTCGGCCTAAACCAAGTGACTTTCCTCTCGTGAATCGGAATATCCATAAGCTCCATATCATCAATAAAAATATTAAACTCAACCATCTCAACAAAACCATGCCTTGTCACCTCTAACACCTCTTTCCTCTCTTCTACTGATCTAACCGTATTAAAATCCCCATCAACACACCATTGTACCACACATCCACTGTCGACCGGAGTTTCCACTCCACCACATCCTACGCTTCTCCTCCAAATCACAAGAAGAATACACATTCACAATTATACAAGCCAAATCATTCTCTCCCCACAAAACCATCGAACCGAGAAATTCCCCATAAAACAATCATGCAGCTTGAACAACCCTCTGTTCCAAATGCAAATCAAGTCCCCCGCTCTATTAATTGATGGAGATGCTTTCCACTCAAAGTCACCATCACCCCAAAGTGCCCCGTACAGTCTAGAGCTTACCTCCTGCAACTTAGTCTCTTAAATAATTAGCATCTCTATCTGTTTCTTAATAGCAATATCACGAACATATCTCCATTTGACCCCGTTGGCCACCCCTATAATATTAAAAATTAAGATCTTCAAGAACCACCTTGGTCGCCCCTACCTCCAACACCCTTAGCCATCTCTGCCCAACCCTTGTGATCCCTCTTCTCCTTCTCAATTAATTTCTCCACCACCTCATCATCATTGCTGACAAAAGAAGCCCCCAACTCTTTCCCCAGCACCCAGAAATTCTTGGCCTCAGTTTCTAAGTTCTGCACCCAAAACCTTCTATTTCAATTGGCCACTATAGCATTAGACAAAGTATCACTTAATTAAAGAGCAATAACTGGAAAGTCAAACGTCGGGAATCAGCTCCTAAAATCGCTACATCCGAATGGCCTGCCACCCGCGAGCCAAAGTATAGTGGCCACTATAGCATCGAACAAAGTATCACTTAATTAAAGAGCAATACCTGTAAAGTCAAACGTCGGGAATCAGCTCCTAAAATTGCTACACCTGAATGACCTGCCACCCGCGAGCCAATTGATCCTTGTTGAACCGCCAATGCCTTACCCGCTGAATTTCGAGCCATCAATACCACATCCCTCACATGTTTACTTCCCTGGCCCACCTCCTCATTACCATTTGCCACATACACTCCATCATTGACTTCGAAACCCTTGGAAGAAACCCGAGGTAATTCCCCCTCTGACATACTCCTCACCATCAAAATTTGGAATCTGTCCACCGGTCCCACACCCAGAAACTAACCCAATTGTCACTTCAACGCCCACATCATTGTGGCCGACCCCACCATCTTTTAAACCCAAAGCACGTGGCAAATCACAGCTCCTCACCCCCTATGGCATAGGGAAATTCAAAATATCGTTAGCTTCACCAGTCTCCATAATTCCTAGAGTAACAATTGAATCATTGTGGCCTCCCCTACAATCACGCCAAATTTGTTGAATACCTTTACCCTAGGGTTGTCATGCATCAACCAGATCACACCAGCGCCGCCAGGCACCAAACCATCACCCATCAGCAAAGTCGTCAACATCGTCACTAGTACCCGATTCACCATCTGATCCCTCATCCTCCTCCTATGATACCTCTGTCTCATCATCACCATTTCACGCCGAATGACACCAACATGGCCCCAACTCTCGTTGCATCGGTTCCTCGATCAACCGAATCGCATAATTCAAATCGTTTATCTGAGCATTCACCTCCTTAGCAAGAAAACCATGCATCGTCGTGCTCACCTTCACGCGCGCAAATTCAACTTCTGAGGAAGCTCTTGTTGAATCATCCACATCGATGATACTCCCGAAAGACTGCGACACATAATCAAAACATTCCTTCCTCCACATGTTCAGCGAAAGACCATAACACCTCACCCAATAAATCATCGCCTCATGCACAAATGATTCCTTACTCCAAGGCTCAACGGATCGAAAGGTCTTGTCGACCCACTCCCTATCCCCCTAAGAATAGCTTCTAAGTCCTCATTCTCTGGAGCCGAAATCAACACAAGATCCCCCCCCCAAGTACCTTAGGTTCGCCGCCACCAGTCCTTCCACAAGGAATGCACCCTTCAAAGTCTCCACCATCCCAACATACCTCACCTCGCCCACCCTACTACGTGCGAGCCAGCCGTCGACTTCCCCATCTACTCGCAAACCCTCCCACGAAGTCAAAACACGCTCCACCACCTCCCTCTCTCACTTCCCAAATAAACGCTCTTTGTAACACCCCATTTTTCGTTATTTGGTTATTTAGTATTTTATTTTAATTACTATTATGTTATATGGTAATTTGATGAATTATGTGATTTTATTAGATAATTAATTGATTATGTTATATATGGAGTGAGTAAATTATTTAAATTATATATGAGTGATATATGTGATTATTATTTAAATCTTATGCGATATAGTATAAGATTTATATAAATAAGGTTGTTAGGTTTTTGTGTGAGTAATTGAGAGTGGGGCCCATTAGTATGACTAGTTAAGGGATAAGAGTGAAATAGAAAAAAAGAGAAATCAGAATTTGAGAACTGGAGAAGTTAGCAGACAGAGAGAACACGTGGAAAGCAAGAAGGAGAGGAGAAAAGAGAAGAAAACCTAGACTTTGATCTTCAAGAGGTAAGGGTTTGGATTCATGTTCTATGGATTAGTATGATAGTGGGTAATGATAGTAAGCTTGATTTAGGAACCCTAGGATGCATAAATTCCCAAATTGAAATAGTTAGGGTTTGATTTTAAGATGAATTTTGGGGGTAGAAGATAGGTGCGCATGATGCGCGGGTTGCACGCGGGAAATTTACGAGCTCTTGAACCCTTTTTCGAGCTGTGTTAATGACCAAATTTGAAGAAGGAGTCTTCATAAAAGTTGTAGCCCTTTCTGTTATGAAACTTTTTCCGCCGGTTTCACGTCGTTCCGACGTCTGTAGCTCGAGTTATATGCGTTTTAGTGAGGATAGGTTAAGCTGTCTTGTTTCTCACAAACTGTTGTTAGTGTTAGAGTTTTATTGAATTTTGTACTTTGAATTTTGACTTAAAAATTTACAGGGATTTACAAAACGTGTATAGGGAACCATGATAAAAATATTGGATTTTTTTGAGTGTATTTGAGGTATTTAAAAATTCGCCTAGGTTGCTGTACAGTTTATAACCGTTTTGAACAAAATTAGTCATTTTAGGTGTAAATGTTGTTTTTGAAAAAAGATGTGGTGCGCGCGTGTGGTGATGCGCAAGACGCGGTGGCGCGCGACCATGGTGAGGGTTGCACGCTAGGGAGGTGGCGCATGTAGGTAGTGGTGCGCGCGGTAGCTCGCTCATGAGGGGATGGTGCATGGAGATGACGAGTTTTTGGGGAAAATTAGGAAGAATCCAGTTTTTGTATAATAGTTGCAGAACCTTTTATATATGAATTATATTTAATTTACATCTGTTTAATAGTTGATTATATGATGTTATATCTGAATTGATTTTATGTGTTAAGATGTTAAGTTACTGTGATTGCAAGTTGTGTGATTGATAACATGTAAGTGTGTGTTTTGTGAAATTGGAGATGATGTGAATTGTTGAGCTGGTGATGAATATGCTAAAATAATTAAGACTTGGAGATGGTCTGAATATGCATATGTTAGTTGAGTTTTGCACAATACACTGCATAGTTGTCAAGAGGCAATGTTTGCTAGTTCTCGTGGAGGCTAGTGACTTGTCCCAAAACTGGAGTGGTTTTGAAGCCTAGAGCGAGGGCTTTATTGGTGGTTATTTGTCTGGAGTGGACGCGGTGGTACCGCTAAGGATAACAACTTTGGTACCAAAGACATTTGCACGGGTCTCACTTGAGTCATATTTGTTATTGTAAAATTGCTATGCTAGGCCTTAGAGAGCTGTTAGCACCCCCTATTGAATTTATACCTTTCCAAGTCGTCAATAATTCCTGCCCAGCGCTCCTCTGCCAAGATGTCTGTAAACTGCCCATTCCTTCCTGCCTTGTCACCTTGCTTGCCTTGACTCTGACTGTCTCGTTGCCTTTTTACCTTCCTGTCAACGACTTGTTCTGTCCTTTGCTCCTACTCGCTCAACCCTTCTCGTTTGTCTTCTAGAATCTCAACCTCGTGGCACCTGTGTCCCTCGCCGGCTCCTTTCTTTCCGTACATGCTAAGACAGTTGTTGTAGCACTCTCTCGCCCTTCTCTGGTCCACCACGATCTTCCTCACTCTTCCACACATCAGCGGGTATTTCACCGCCAAGTGAGCTGTCGAAATTACTGCGCAAAGGCGATTGAGTGTGTTCCTTCCAATGATGACGTTGTATGAAGCCATAACTTGCAACACTAGGAACCTTACGCGAAGAAGTTTGGCGTTCTCGTCGACACCAAAGATTGTGTCCAAATCTATATACCCTCGTACTCATACCTGCTCGCCCGAGAAACCTATCAATGTCCCTATGTAAGGCATCAGATCTTTATCCGTTAATCCCAGCTGGTCAAACGCATCCTCATAAATGATGTCAGCAGAGCTTCCCTGATCCAGAAGAACTCGTCGCACATTGAAGCTGTTTATCCTTATCATGACAACCACCGGATCATCCTTGTGCGTCTTTATTCCTTCAAAATCTATCGACGATATCACGATATCTGGATGCTGGAAGCCGAAAGGGGTCTCATATTGCTGTACTGACATTACTGCCCTGACGTGTCTTCTCCTCGCCGAAGCCGTTTCCCCGCCTCCACCGAAACCACCTGCAATCGTATTTATCGTCCCAACCGGCGGCTCAAGGTCCTTATTGAAGGTCTCCTCCGCCCCCTTTTTCCGTGTGGCAAGTGTTTCCTTTTTGTTAGCGTTTGGGGTATGGCGGCGATCCTCTCGCTTACGATCATCTTGCTGGCGGGCCCCATTATACCGGTTTCCTCTTTGCCGCTCTCCGCTCCAGAGATCACCACGATCACTCAACTGCGAACGCCCCGCTCGGATGAGCTTCTCGATCTCGTTCTTTAGAGTAAAACATTCCCCAGTGTCATGTCCTGCTGAGCAGTGGTATTCACACCACTTGGTCTTATCTATCGCTGCCCGGGGCGGGCCTGTCTCTTGCTCGCCTTCCTCAACTGTGTGTTTCGCCTTAACCTCACGTAGCAGCTCCGTCAGATGCGCACTCAAACTCTTCCCTGACTCCTCTCACCGGCGATAGTCGGCTTGATGCCAAGGTCGGCGACGCTCGAAATTTTCCTTTTTGGGATACAACGGTTCCCTCGACACTTTTTCACTCGTACGCACCTTCCTATCTCGTCTCGTGCTTCCTTCCGCTTTCTCCTTACTCGGCTTGTCCTCTGGCGATGCATCCCTCTGATCGCCATCTTTCTCTACCTTCGCGCGCCTTCGCTTAAAAGCATCATCCTCCTCGTCAAGTATGTAGGTGTTTGCTCGTGCTCGAACCTCCGCCATTGACCAGGCGGGCTTGCGACTTAATTTGCTATTCAGTTTTCACAGGCGCAGGCATTTGGCTCTGACTCCTCAATCTTCACCGACGCGGCGCTAAATCGTTTCACATACTGCTTCAGAGTCTCGCCCTCGCACTGGCGCACATTGTACAAATCCTCAATTGTCACTTGCTTGGTTTTACTTGCCGAAAACTGGACGAGGAACTTGGATGAGAAGTCACGGAAATTCGTGATTGATCCTCGGGGTAGGGTTGTGAACCATGCCATGGCAGTTCCTTTGAATGTAGCCGGAAACATCCTGCACTTTACAGCATCGGAAGCGGCATTGATTACCATGTTCGTGTTAAAATATAGCAGGTGTTCCTTGGGATCATCCTTCCCACTGTATGTCTCGAGGACTATATTCTTCATATTATCCGGAATTGCAACTTCCCTTACTGCCGCCGAGAACGGCTCGAACTCAGCCACGATCTCTGCCTCACGCTCCCCCTCGTCCTGCTGCTCGAAACGATAGTACTCCAGTTGTTCTTGTAAGTAATCGTTTCGTTGGCGTATGTCATCGACACTTCGAATCAAGCGCCTCCAATCTTGACTGAAGATCGGTGCCTGAGGTGCCTGAGTCTCTTCTCCCGAAGCCGGAGGTGAATTCACCGGCGTCCTCTGCTGCTCCGGCGAGGAAGGTGGAGAAGGTAGCGGAGGCGTCGGAGAAGGAGGAGGCGGAGGCGGTGACGGAGGAAGAGGAGGAGGAGTTAAATGATCCATTTCTTCACGATGAACTTGCTCGCGTTGCGACCTACCTCTCACGCGACGCGGTGGCGAAACGTGTCGCCGTTCTTGATCCTCATCACGTCGTCTACGACGCGTTTCTGTAACGCCCGTAGTCTATTAAATAATAATCGGGGAAATTGTTAATTTTTAGCCGGGAGAAATTAATATTAGAATAGTATTATTTTTAGTAGCATGTTAATTAAGTAAGAGTGCTTAGTTTTGTGATGGTAATAGTAATACTGGAATTATAGTATATTATAATTAGAGTAGTCAGGGGGGGTTAAAAAAAAGAAAAAGAAGGGTTTGGAGAGGAAAAAAAGGAAGAAGGTTGTGCGTGAAGTAGCAGGAAGAGAGGGAGAGCAGATCGGCTTCTGAGAGTTCGATCGGGAACGGGGAGCTGCACTCAATCCAAAGGTAAGGGTGGGATTTTGAGTTTATAATGGAATTATGGTGAATGATATTAGGGATTTGGGAGATGTGGAATTGTTGCTGTTAATGATGTTCTGGAAATCTGATTTGAAATCCATTGATTTTAGGATTTTCTTTTGTGTGATTGAACGGGGTGAGGGCAGAACCACAGTATGCTAGGAGTTTTTGGGTTGAGGTTCCCTTTTGATTTTCTTTATGATCACGCACATAAGGATTGTTAGGTAACATGGTTGTTAGGTTTTGTGTCTTGTTTGATGAGAAACAACTTTAATCACTTATTTTGGAACATAAAACGGACTGGTCATTTTCCTGGTATGAACCGTGACTTTCGAAGCCTTTTAGAGCCTGTTTAGAGTGCTCGAATAATGTTGTGTTGAACTGAGAAAGTGTAGGCCTTTGAAAGAGCTTTCTGGAATGATATGGTACATAATTTTCGGTTGCGAGACGAGGTCTGTAAGTTCAGTTTAGTAAACCATGTTTTTCTGCGGTCTGTATCTGCTATCTCTGCCAGTGAACTTCAATGTGATTTTTCACCTTGTTAATGTGCCCAGAAATTTCTTTGATTAACTAGAAAGTGGTAGAGTTTTTTGTTAGCTTTTCAAATTGAGGTCATTTGTAATTTTTGAACAAGTAACGAATCCTGTAGGCTATCTCTACTGAAACATGTTTCTGCTGTGAGCGTAATTCCTGAACTGCTATATGAACTTTAAAGCTGTCTTATAATTTGTTTTCTTTCCTACTGCAAGCTAGAATGAATCAAATTGAGTACGTAGTATAACGTTAGTGTTTTATAGTAAGATTAAGGATTTCTTGAATATGAGCCAAAAGAATAAGGTGCTAAATTATGTGGTTTTAAGCGATGATAGTGATGTGGTGATATAGGTGCAATGCCTCATGTTGAAGTGATGATCATGAGATGTATACGCCCTTTCAAGTCACATAGCATCTGCATAATCTGTGATGGCCTATATTGGCGTTTTGTGATGAAGGCTTATGCCTTGTGCCTCTAATAATTGGCAATTAGTGATGAGGGTTGAAGCCCTGTTGGTACCTCATGCACATGCATACTCGATATCTCACCCCTTCTGTTTGAATGTTACCCTTGTTGGTAACGTGCAGGTAATCAGGAGGAGTAGTCTATAGCCTTTATTTCGAGTTGGAGTCCTTGCTCTGATACGTAGCACTCGGGGGGGAATGGACGCTTGTTTCGTTTATGTTATATTTGTTGTTGAATTAAGTTATCATTGAGGAGTTGTTCCTGTTAAGTTGTGAACAAGATGCTATGTTTTCTTTAAGTTTTAAAGACGTTATATCCGCTGTTTATTTATTGATTTAGTGAACTATTTTTATTATTAAAAATTAATTATCTGCCACAGGAATAGTTATGTTTAACGCAGTTATGTTCATCATTTTTATGTTCGTCTGCTATGAGCCATTCTCAAGTTTATGTGCTATGTATCTGTTACAGGAGTATTATGTTGATGTTTTAAGTGATTATGTAATGCCTCATGATCGTTTGAAATTTTATCATTCTGATATTTGCAATATATATCCCGATTAGAATTGGGGTGTTACATTAGTGGTATCAGAGCAGGTCGGTTCATCCGGCCAAGTTAGCGAGTCGTAGTTGTCTAACAATCGAGTATTGTTATTTCATTTTAACTGATGTTTGTATTGTAGTGGTAAGATGGCTGGAAGGAATGATGCTGCAATTGCTGCTGCTTTGCAAGCGATGGCTCAGGCTATGCAGAATTAGCCGAATGCTGACGAGAATTTTGGATCTCGCAGTTTGGCGACCTTCCAAAGAGAGAACCCACCGATGTTCAAGGGTAAGCATGATCCGGATGGAGCATTGGAGTAGTTGAAGGAGATTGAGAGGATTTTCCGTGTGATGGATTGCACTCCAGCTCAGAAGGTTCGGTATGGCACTCATGTGCTAGCAGTCAAAGCTGATGACTGGTGGCTGGAAATGCACGACAAATTGGAAGCTGCAGGCGAGGGAATTACTTGGGATGTGTTTCGTAGGGAATTCCTGAGGAAGTACTATCCTGAAGATGTTCGAGGTAAGAAAGAGATTAAGTTCCTTGAGCTGAAACAAGGGAATCGGTCGGTGACAGAATATGCTGCGAAGTTCGTTGAGTTGGCTAAGTTCTACCCACATTTTAATGGAGAGGGTGCTGAATTTTCTAAGTGCATCAAGTTTGAGAATGGATTGCGCTCTGACATCAAGAAGGTTGTTGGATATCAGAAGATTCGTGTCTTCTCTGATTTGGTTGATAGGACTAGTGGGGGAGACGCTCCTGCTAAGATTGTGTGTTTCAAATGTGGACAGCCTGGTCACAGGAGCAATGCGTGCACTACTGCTGATGTGAATAGGTGTTTCCGTTGTGGTAAGGCGGGACATGTAGTTTGTGAGTGCAGGCATAAGGAAGTTGTCTGTTTCAATTGTGGTGAAGAAGGACATATCAGTACTCAGTGTCAGAAACCAAAGAAAGCGCTTGGTAGCAAGGTGTTCGCTTTGGCTGGGACCCAGACACCTAGTGAGGACCGACTTATCAGAGGTACATGTTTCATTAATAGTACGCCATTAATCACTATTATTGATACCGGTGCTACTCATTGTTTTATTGTCGCTGCTTGTGTTGAAATATTGGGTCTGGGGTTGTCTTCTATGAAACGGGAAATGGTCGTCGAGGTTCCAGCTAAGAGATCGATGACTACTTCTCGTGTGTGTTTGAATTGTCCCTTGTCGATCTTCGACAGAGACTTTGTTGTTGATTTGATTTTTTTACCGTTAAGCGGTCTAGATGTGATCTTGGGTATGAATTGGTTAGAGTATAACTACGTTCATATCGATTGTTATAACAAATCCTTGAGGTTTTCTACTGCGGAAGAGGAAAAAGATGGCTTGATGACTGGTAAACAGCTAAGGCAATCGATGCAAGACGAAGCGTAGATGTTCTCGTTGTTGGCGTCGTTATCTATCGAGAATCAAGCTATAATTGATGAGTTGCAAGTGGTGCGAGAATTTCCTGAGGTATTTCCTGATGAAATTCCTGATATATTGCCAGAAAGAGAAGTTGAATTTACAATTGATCTTGTACCTGGTACCAGACCTGTATCCATGGCACCATACAGGATGTCTGCATCTGAATTGTCCGAACTGAAGAAGCAATTAGAGGAGTTGCTTGAGAAAAAGTTCATAAGACAAAGTGTATCACCGTGGGGAGCTCCAGTGTTGTTAGTAAAGAAGAAAGACGGAAGTATGAGACTTTGTGTTGATTACAAACAGCTGAATAAAGTGACGATTAAGAACAAGTATCCGCTTCCGAGAATTGATGACTTGATGGATCAATTAGTGGGTGCAAGAGTGTTTTCTAAGATTGATTTGAGGTCAGGATATCATCAGATTAGAGTGAAAGGAGATGATATTCAGAAGACCGCGTTCAGAACTCGGTATGGGCATTACGAGTATTCGGTGCTGCCTTTTGGTGTTACTAATGCGCCGGGTGTGAGACCCAAGTTTTTAGCTTAGAATAAATTAGTGAAATTTCTTATTCACGAATAATTTCGATGTAACGTGAAGTAAGGAAACTGGATAAACGTTTATTAAATGGAATAAATGTATGGAGAAGATATTTCACGAGAAGGTTAAGGACAAGATTCGAATCGACGGAACTTATGACGCAAGTATTATTCGTTTACGCCTAGGACAAAAATCTTAGGAAAAGATTAATTTAACCCTTGGAACACTATAGGAATAAATTCCAAAAATCTTCAAGAGGAATATAAGAATTTCTCTTATTCCTTTCCATAACAAGCGTTTCGATACGAAACCCTGGAATGTACGAACGTCCGATTCTAATTCTCGGAAGTTTGCCGAAACTAAATCACTGATAGTTCAAGAAACCTAAAATCAACGGACGATGAAGACTTTTTCTATTCGGAACTTCAAACGAAGATTCCACTCGCGTACGCCTATTTCTCTTGATATTTCCAATCTTTCTTCAAAACGAAGTTTTCTCATCCGACATCAACTGCAAAAAGTAACTTTTCGGGTAAAATCGATTTACACCGACTTTGGATCGTTTGCTTTAATTCCAAGAAACCTGTTTTGAGTTCTGGAATTCTGTCGCCAGAACCTATCTTAGAATTCACAGAGGAATACGTAGGAAAAATCGGAATTGCGAAATTTTCATTTTTCCGCATTTTCCAAAACCTATAAATAGCAAGAAAATGAAAAAAAAAAAAACAAAAAAAACCTCACCAACACACACACACACAACCCGCGGCTTGGAAAGGAGAAGGAGGAGGAGAGCTTTTCGCCGATTCTTGTCTGATCATCGCACAGTTCGTTGCTACGCGTAGGCCTGGAGGTACGGATGTTTTTCCTTACCTCTGATCGTAAATTCTGTCGCTTTTCTCTATGTTTTTCTGTGCTCAAAGTTTTGAGCTTTTTGTAAAACTGTCCAAATAACTTGATTTCTCTGTCTAAACTCATTCCCTGGGTGCCCCTGAGCATGTTTAGCGGATTACATTTCGCCGAATCTCGCCGAAATGCCGCCGAACTTCAATTCTGCTCATAATACCCATTTTTGGCTAAAGTTCCGTCCTTTGGGCTTAAAACTCTCGACTGAGCTTAGCATTAGTAGGATTAGTCGTCATAGTCGTCGTTGGTGTCGACCCCATCTAATTTGTTTTTCGAAATTCTGATTTTGAGTTTCCGAGCTAAAAATATTGACCAAAATACCCCTGCGACTGTTTTCGACCCAATAATTTTTCTAAGAGTTTCCCTGGCCTAGATATCGCCTAAGAATACCTAGGAATTGATTTAGATCGAAGAAAAAGTTCGGAAACCCTTTTTTTGAGAGTAGCCGAAACCTATTTGTTAGGGTACCGTGTCCAAAAATAATTTTTGGGTATCTATGACCTGAGCCATTACGTAGCTCTTTCGATTGTCGAAATTTTGGCTCCGGTTTCGTGTCATTCCGAGTTCTGTAGCTCGAGTTATGCTCGTTTTAGCGAACGAAGTCTCTGTTGTCAATTTGTGCTTAAATAAGAACTCTAAAGCTTTAAAAGCTTTCTTTACGATTTCGATTAGTGTTATTAGATAGTGTTGTTTCTAGTGAGGCTGTGTTGATGATTGTGTTTCCTTGTTCTAGGTTCACAACTTCCATGCACAACTTCTACTCACGAAGGTAAGGGTAACTCAGTTTTAGCGCGTCTTTGAGTCCTGCCTGCTTTTATCGCACTGTCTGCGTTTGAGATGAAGATGTTTATATTGATTGGCAGATGATTATGATTATTATGCTTGCAATGTTGTATGCTTGCTTATATTGACTGTTTTTTAGGCTTGTGCCAAAGGTTTTCCGAAGGCTTCGGCCGAGTAAACTTATTGAGACGTGTGTCTCCGTTTTCTGAGAGGCTTCGGCCGTTTACTGGTTTCTGTCATTGAATTGAGTTGGTATGCAATTGAATTGAGTTATGTTCGTTGATAATATGAATAACATGTGGTTACCTTGATTGATTGTTGGATTTGAGACTGTTGTTCGAGTGATTACTGAGGTTGAGGATTGTTGTTGACTAACTCGACATTTAGGGCTTGAATCTTGAAGTGGCAACGTGGTGGTGATTGTCCCGTCTTTTAAGGCGTTATAAAGTGACGGTGTGGTGGTGATTGTCCCACGTGATCGTCCCATCTTTCGAGATGTCCTAAAGTGGCAGTGTGGTGGTGATTGTCCCACATGATTGTCTCGTCCATAGTGGTGTTAAGTGGCGGTGTGGTGGTGATTGTCCCACGTGATCGTCCCGTCTTGAGAGACGTTGCTGATCGATCCATTTTGGTAGCAGCATATAGTTGCATTATAGGGAACTAACACCTGACCCTATGTTGTTGGATTTTAGTTATTGGTTTATTGATATCTGATTTGATGTTACATTGTTGAGGTTATTATTATCTGAGTTAATCTATGTTTAAGTTGTTGATATATGAGTTGAGTTATGTTGCTAGTTATTTACCATGCCAGGTAATTAAATTTGAACAACATGATTTTCCCTTTTATACATGGTAATTGCATGGAGTTAACCCTTTCTGTTTGCTACTTGTTGTTTGGGCGCTTAACGCTATTAGGCGATGGAGAGCCTTCCGCTGAAGCTTAGTTGTTCGAGTTGGAGATCGTGACCGTGGGCGGTCGAGTAAAGGTGGATGAAGCAGTTGCTTTTCCCTTTTTGGAGGACTATGTCTGAGTTTCTTTCTCCATCTGAAAACTATGTTGTTTAAACCTTATCTTCGCCACTTGTCTAAGTGAGCGTACTTATTTTGGAAACTTGCTTATGATATTGTAAGACATTATTATTATATGTCGAGAACAGGTTGTTTAATTAAGACTATGTTATATGTTCAACTATGTTTAGGGGTTTGAAAAGAAAAAAATATATATCGTGTTTTCTTAGGATTACGAAATAGTCCTTAGATTTTGTTAGGTAACTAATGTGACTCCTCAGTTGAGAAATTGGGGCGTTACACCGGGAGTATTCATGGAGTACATGAACCGTATTTTTCATACTTATTTGGATCGGTTTGTGGTAGTATTCATTGATGACATTCTGATTTACTCTAAATCGGAAAAAGAACATGAAGACCACCTAAGGGTTGTGTTGCAAGTTTTGAAAGATAGGAAGTTGTATGCGAAGTTGTCCAAGTGTGAATTCTGGTTGCAAGAGGTTAGTTTTCTTGGTCATGTCATTTCTGGTAGTGGCATTGCCGTAGATCCTTCTAAGGTAGATGCTGTGTTGCAATGGGAGGCTCCAAAGTCAGGTACTGAGATTAGAAGCTTCTTGGGATTAGCCGGTTATTATAGGCGGTTTATCGAAGGTTTTTCTAATTTGGTACTTCCGTTGACTAGGCTTACTTGTAAGGGTAAGGCTTTTGTGTGGGATGTTCGATGTGAGGAAAGTTTCACTGAATTGAAGAAGAGGTTGACGTCGGCTCCGGTGTTGACTTTGCCTAATCCAGGGGAGCCTTTTGTGGTATATTGTGATGCTTGTTTAATGGGTTTAGGTGGTGTACTCATGCAAAATGGTAAAGTGGTTGCTTATGCGTCGAGGCAGTTGAGGACTCATGAGAAGAATTATCCCATACATGATTTAGAATTGGTTGCAGTTGTTTTTGTGCTGAAAATTTGGAGACACTACCTTTATGGTTCCAGATTGAAGTGTTTAGTGACCATAAGAGTTTGAAGTATCTTTTTTATCAGAAGGAGTTGAACATGAGACAGCGAAGGTGGTTGGAATTACTGAAAGATTTTGATTTCGGTTTGAATTATCATCCAGGCAAAGCTAATGTTGTGGCCGATGCTTTAAGCCGAAAGACCTTGCATATGTCGGCAATGATGGTTAAAGAGTTGGAATTGATTGAGAAGTTCCGAGACTTGAGTTTGGTTTGCGAAGTGACATCGCAAAGTGTTATGTTGGGAATGTTAAAAGTTAATAATGAATTTCTCGACAATATCAGAGAGGCTCAGAAACTGGATGTGAAGTTGGTAGATAAGATGATGGGAGTTAATCAGTCGGAGAATGATGAATTCAAGGTAGATACGCAAGGCGTGTTGAGATTCTGAGGTCGGATTTGCGTTCCCGAGGATGAAGAAATTAAGAAAATGATTCTTGAAGAAAGTCATAGAAGTCGTTTGAGCATACATCCGGGAGATACTAAGATGTATCAGGACTTGAAAGGTTTGTTTTGGTGGCCTGGTATGAAACGTGATGTGGCACAGTTTGTCTATGCTTGCTTGACTTGCCAGAAGTAGAAGATTGAACATCAGAAACCTGCAGGGTTGATGCAACCGTTAGAAGTCCCAGAATGGAAATGAGATAGCATTTCGATGGACTTTGTGACGGGTTTACCGAATACCTCGGGAGGGCATGATTCGATTTGGGTGATTGTTGATAGGCTTACAAAGTCGGCACACTTTATCCCTATTAACATCACATATCCAGTTCCCAAGTTGGCGGAAATCTATACTAAGGTAATTGTGAAATTACATGGTGTTCCTTTGTGTATTGTATCGGATAGAGATCCGAGGTTTACTTCTGATTTTTGGAAGAGTTTGCAAGAAGTGTTGGGATCTAAGTTGAGATTTAGCTCGGCGTATCATCCGCAGACAGATGGTCAGACCGAGAGGACGATTCAGTCTTTGGAGGATTTGTTAAGAGCATGTGTTCTTGAGCAGGGAGGTTCGTGGGATACTTATCTTCCGTTGGTTGAGTTTACTTATAACAACAGTTACCATTCTAGTATCGGGATGGCCCCTTTTGAGGCGTTGTATGGTCGGAGGTGTAGGACTCTGTTGTGTTGGCATGAATCAGGTGAAAGTGTAGTACTTGGACCTGAGATTGTTCGAGAGACTACTGAGAAGGTAAGGTTAGTTCGAGAAAAGATGAAAGCTGCTCAAAGTTGACAGAAAAGTTACCATGACAAGAGGAGGAAAGATTTGGGATTCCAAGCCGGTGACCATGTGTTTCTGAGAGTCACACCTGTGACAGGTGTTGGCCGAGCTCTGAAGTCTAAGAAGCTCACTCCTCGTTTTATTGGTCCGTATCAGATATCAGATAGAGTTGGAAAAGTTGCTTACCGAGTGGCGTTACCGCCAAATCTTGCTAACTTGCACGATGTGTTTCATGTATCACAACTCCAGAAATATATACCCGATCCATCACATGTGATTCTGATGGATGATGTGCAAGTGCGGGACAATCTCACAGTGGAGACGATGCATGTACGTATTGCAGATCGTGAGTTGAAGAATCTGCGAGGAAGCGAAATTGCATTGGTGAAAGTCGTCTGGTTAGGAGTTGCAGGAGAAAGCATGACCTGAGAGTTAGAGAGCAAGATGCGAGACTCATATCCCGAGTTGTTTGCACCAAGTAAACTTTTATTTTCGAGGACGAAAATACTCTGAGTGGGGGAGGGTTGTAACGCACGTAGTCAATTAAATAATAATCGGGGAAATTGTTAATTTTTAGCCGGGAGAAATTAATATTAGAATAGTATTATTTTTAGTAGCATGTTAATTAAGTAAGAGGGCTTAGTTTTATGATGGTAATAGTAATACTGGAATTATAATATATTATAATTAGAGTAGTCGGGGGGGTTAAAAAGAAAAAGAAGGGTTTGGAGAGGAAAAAAAGGAAGAAGGTTGTGCGTGAAGTAGCAGGAAGAGAGGGAGAGCGGATCGGCTTCGGAGAATTCGATCGGGAACGGGGAGCTGCACTCAATCCAAAGGTAAGGGTGGGATTTTGAGTTTCTAAAGGAATTATGGTGAATGATATTAGGGATTTGGGAGATGTGGAATTGTTGCTGTTAATGATGTTCTGGAAATCTGATTTGAAATCCATTGATTTTAGCATTTTCTTTTGTGTGATTGAACGGGGTGAGGGCAGAACCACAGTATGCTAGGAGTTTTTGGGTTGAGGTTCCCTTTTGATTTTCTTTATGATCACGCACATAAGGACTGTTAGGTAGCATGCTTGTTAGGTTTTGTGTCTTGTTTGATGAGAAACAACTTTAATCACTTATTTTGGAACATAAAACGGACTGGTCATTTTCCTGGTATGAACCGTGACTTTCGAAGCCTTTTAGAGCCTGTTTAGAGTGCTCGAATAATGTTGCGTTGAACTGAGAAAGTGTAGGCCTTTGAAAGAGCTTTCTGGAATGATATGATACATAATTTTTGGTTGAGAGACGAGGTCTATAAGTTCAGTTTAGTAAACCATGTTTTTCTGCGGTTTGTATCTGCTATCTCTGCCAGTGAACTTCAACGTGATTTTTCACCTTGTTAATATGCCCAGAAATTTCTTTGATGAACTAGAAAGTGGTAGAGTTTTTTGTTAGCTTTTCAAATTGAGGTCATTTGTAATTTTTGAACAAGTAACGAATCCTATAGGTTATCTCTACTGAAACATGTTTCTGCTGTGAGCGTAATTCCTGAACTGCTATATGAACTTTAAAGCTGTCTTATAATTGGTTTTCTTTCCTACTTCAAGCTAGAATGAATCAAATTGAGTACGTAGTATAATGTTAGTGTTTTATAGTAAGATTAAGGATTTCTTGAATATGAGCCAAAAGAATAAGGTGCTGAATTATGTGGTTTTAAGCGATGATAGTGATGTGGTGATATAGGTGCAATGCCTCATGTTGAAGTGATGATTATGAGATGTATACGCCCTTTTCGAGTCGCATAGCATCTGCATACTCTGTGATGGCCTGTATTGGCGTTTTGTGATGAAGGCTTATGCCTTGTGCCTCTAATAATTGGCAATTAGTGATGAGGGTTGAAGCCCTGTTGGTACCTCATGCACATGCTTAGTCCTTGTTGTGTTCAAGTTGCATCCGAGTCGATGACGTTATTTGTGACTGTTTTAGTAACTGAGCTATATGAATGTAAAAAGAAATGGTGTGGCATTAATCTAGCATATTCATTGTCATTCTTATATTTATGATACTCGATATCTCACCCCTTCTGTTTGAATGTTACCCTTGTTGGTAACGTGCAGGTAATCAGGAGGAGTAGTCTATAGCCTTTATTTCGAGTTGGAGTCCTTGCTCTGATACGTAGCACTCGGGGGGGGGGGGGAATGGACGCTTGTTTCGTTTATGTTATATTTGTTGTTGAATTAAGTTATCATTGAGGAGTTGTTCCTGTTAAGTTGTGAACAAGATGCTATGTTTTCTTTAAGTTTTAAAGACGTTATATCCGCTGTTTATTTATTGATTTAGTGAACTATTTTTATTATTAAAAATTAATTATCTGCCACAGGAATAGTTATGTTTAACGCAGTTATGTTCATCATTTTTATGTTCGTCTGCTATGAGTCATTCTCAAGTTTATGTGCTATGTATCTGTTACAGGAGTATTATGTTGATGTTTTAAGTGATTATGTAATGCCTCATGATCGTTTGAAATTTTATCATTCTGATATTTGCAATATATATACCGATTAGAATTGGGGTGTTACAGTTTCCATCGAGCTTCGCTAGTGAACCGAAGAATGCAAACGGAAAATCTTGAGAACTGAAGAAAAATCGCACAGAAAATCGATTTTCTCTCAATCGAATCACGATCCACGTAGTCCGGGAATTGAAATCTACCGATCCCCACAGACGGCGCCAAATGTTCTATCCAAGAACATACAATAGGGGTATAGTACCCAAAGTGTGAGAAAAGTGATGTAAATGTTTAGAAAGAGAGGTTCTAACCACTAGAGAAAGAAAGAATAATTGAATTTCAATTTTGTTATTTCACAAATGAGCCAAGAGGCCCTTTCATTTGGTAGCAGTCCCCTATTTATAGGTGTGGAGTTGGGCTTGGCACCTCTAATGTACCTTAATGGGTCAGTTGGGCCTCGGGAAGAGAGGCTCAAGTCTCAGGTACGCCCCTCGCCTTAGGCTGGCGCCTCTGGGCGAGGAACCCTGCGGTCTCGCCCAGTCCATCTTTTCTTCGGGTATATTTATAATAAGTTGAAACACCTCTTATACTCACCATTTATTCCATTTAATTTATAATGAAAAACATCATTTTATACTGAAATCATAGTTATCTGTAATGTATTATGTATATATATTTTTGAAGAAATTCTATATATAACTATGGCAACTTGGTCTTCAAAGAGGTTTAAGTACAAGTTCCAATTGAATAACTTTTTTTTTGAAATTCTAATTAAATAACTTTAATAAGTTAGATACGGATAAAGCCCACCTAAAGACCTAGACTAGGAGACTCATAATATTGACCAACATGTCAACAAAACAACCAATTTCGACTTTTCTAAAGACCAAAAGAAATTGATTCGACATGACTCTAAATTTCTGCCACTGTCATGTGTGTACATGGTGCATCATGAGTCAACATGAAGTCGTCTCCATTTAAGTCAATAGACTCGGCACATGACTTTAAATTTGACTTGGTCTTCCTAGTACAAACCGTATTTGTAGGTCACAATTGACATGGTCTTCCTCTTACGTAAAACATGATGCACCATGTACAGTTGTACACGCAGCAAACTAAGGAATTAAATGAATATTTCGGGAAAAAAAAGTTCGATTAAATGTGACATTTGTTTTATGTATATATATACACGACCAAAAGCATAAAATTAAATAGTAAAAACTACAAACAAATCTAATGGGTGACTAAATTTTATTTAATTAAAGACTGAGAAATTTAATTATATATGGTCTTCTTAGTCTAGTTTTGTTTTAATTGTAAAAGTATTGTTACTTTATTTTCTATTTTACAGAATAGTATATCCTATAAAATTAATAGTACAAGTTTTTTTGTTTGTCTATGGTGATTGTCTAAATGACCCAAGAAAAGTTTGGGTTAAATAACCCATCAACTAATCATATTGGGTTAAATTATTGAGGACAGAGAGAGCGAGATCTGAAGATCATGGCCTGTGAATGAAGAAAGTGGTGGTATAGGTTCCGACGCTTAGAGCATTTTGGTGATGCAGAGGAGGGGTTGGAATTTTGAAAACCATTACTTAGCAAATAATGGTAATACTATTAATATTTAAATTTTTAAAGAAAATATAAATATAAATATATGAATGCTGACACAACATGTATGTTTTTTATTGGTACACATCATTTGGATTACCCATTAACTTAAGGTACGGGCGTACGGCATAAGAAAATATAATAAACTAAAAACTTAACTATATTTAATGTGAGAGTATTATACTCTTCATATATATTAATTAACATGAGAAGGTGAAAAAGTTTCCCCGTGTGATATATAGTATCACGACCCTATAAGAAGTGAGCACCGGAGAGCAGCAAACAACCAACAAAATTAAGTTCTTGCTCTCCAATCTAATTAACCATGTCCACTGTTAGCTTTTCACAATTTTCTATTGCCTTTCTTCTGTTCTTATCTACAACAACATTCCATAGTGACATGTTCTGTACTAGTACAAATCTGCAGCTTCGTTGCAATGAGAGGGACCGTTCTTCACTACTGCAATTCAAACGTGGTGTCATAGACAATTCCAGCATGCTCTCCTCTTGGTCCAATGAAGAAGATTGTTGTGCATGGAAAGGAGTTCATTGTGACAACATCACAGGCAGAGTCACAAGACTTGATCTAAATCAACAATACTTGCAAGGTGAAATTAACCTCTCCTTGTTTGATATTGAGTTCCTGAGCTACTTGGACTTGAGCATAAATTTCTTTAGTGGCATAACTCTTCCACCTACCTTCAACCAATCTAGTAAACCTGCTAACTTCTCTAATATTCAGTATCTGGACTTATCCTTCAATGATGATTTTCACATGGACAATCTTCACTGGCTTTCAAAACTTTCTTCCTTGAAATTTCTCAACCTCAGCGAAATTAACCTTGTAAATGAAACAAGCTGGCTTCAGTCCATGTCAATGCATCCTTCACTGTTAGAGCTAAGATTGGCAAGCTGTCAATTGACCAATATCAACCCATCCATCAAGTTTGTGAATTTTACTTCACTTGTGACTCTTGATCTCTCTGGAAATTCATTTCATTCTAGTTTACCTTATTGGTTGTTTAATCTCAGCAGTGATATCGCTCATGTTGACCTTAGCTTCAATTTTCTACAAGGTCAAATACCCAAGAGCTTGCTAAGTCTTGGAAAGCTTAAATCTTTAAGGTTGCATAACAATGAACTCAATGGATCCATTCCAGATTGGTTAGGGAAGCATGAAAATTTACAAAATCTGGTTCTATCTGAGAACTTGTTTCATGGCTCTATCCCTTCATCTCTAGGAAATCTCTCAACCTTGGTTGACTTGGGAATCAGCTCAGATTCCTTGAGTGGTAATCTTCCAACCAGTCTTGGACAACTCTTCAATTTGAAGAGTTTAAACATTGGAGGCAAATCCTTGTCAGGCGTTCTTTCTGAACAACATTTTTCCAATCTACACAATTTGGAGTCACTCATCTTGACTTCACCTTTTGCATTTGAGTTGGATCCTGAATGGATTCCTCCCTTTCAATTGGAAGGAGTAGGTTTGATCAATACAATCCTAGGTCCTAATTTTCCAGCTTGGATATATACCCAAAAGTCACTAGACTTTCTTGATGTTTCTAAATCAAATATTTCATCCATAAATGGAGACAAATTTTGGAGATTTGTAGCTAATATTACCCATGTCAACATTGCCAGCAACTTAATCAGTGCAGACTTAACAAACATCACCCTGAGCTCCAAGTTTTTATTTATGGACTGCAATAATTTCACTGGAAGGCTCCCACATATTTCTTCAAATGTCTTCTATTTGGGTTTGTCCCGCAATTCTCTCTTTGGACCCATTTCCTCTATGTTTTGCCACAAATTGGGTAGGGAAAATAGCTTGGATTATTTGGACATATCATTCAATCTCTTATCTGGAGCTGTTCCTGATTGTTGGCAGTATTGGAGAGGTTTGTCTTTCCTTTTCATGGAGAGCAACAATCTAACTGGTGAACTCCCTCCATCCATGGGCTCATTAATTGATCTCATTATACTGGATTTGCACAACAACAGCTTGTTTGGCAATTTTTCGGTGGATCTATCAAACACAACAAACTTGCAATTCATCAACATTGGAGAAAACAATTTCTCTGGAACTGTACCAGTGAAGCTTCCACATAGCATGGAAGTGATGCTTTTGGGATCAAACCAATTTGAAGGTAACATTCCACCAGAGCTGTGCACTCTCTCTTCACTGTTACAATTGGATCTTTTCCATAACAAACTTTCAGGGCATATTCCTCCATGCATAGGCAACATTACCGGCATGGGTGGAGTGAAAAAACCGAGCCACTTTCAATTTCATGAATTCAATGTGCATAACAAAGGCCTTGAGTTAGAGTATAGAGATTATGGACTATGGCGAAATCTTGACCTTTCATCTAACAACTTATCAGGGGAAATCCCCCCAGAAGTTTTCAACCTTGTTCAGTTGAAGTCCTTGAACTTGTCTCGAAATCATTTAACAGGAAAGATACCAAGAGAGATTGGACACATGAAAAACTTGGAATCTATTGATCTGTCCAGCAACAAACTCTTTGGAGAAATTCCTGTTACAATGTCTACCTTGTCTTTCTTGGAATTCTTGAATCTTTCAAACAATGGATTGGTTGGACAAATCCCAATAGGGACTCAGCTTCAGAGTTTTGATGCCTCCTGCTATGCTGGAAATCCTAAACTTTGTGGAATTCCTCTGCCAAAAAGCTGCATAGAAGGAGAAGGAGAAAATGGTGATGATGATGAATCAAAGCAACATGGAGGAAACAATGATGATAATGCTTTTCAAAATTCACTCTACCTTGGTTTGGGTGTTGGTTTTGCAGTGGGATTTTGGGGGACTTGTGGTTCTCTATTCTTAAACAGGGCTTGGAGGCATGCATATTTTCGATTCCTTAATCATGTTGTAGACCAACTTCATGTGTCTGTGGCCCTCAAATTAAAGCTTAACCGATTTAGTGGATCACCAAGAAGGCAAGAATTTCCAACTGATCAAGTAAGTAAAAATATAATTATGTTCTTTGTCGGTACTTTTATTAGGACATGATCTATATCTTCTTTTCATGTGATATGTCACCACCATATTACACATGATGATCATCCGCCCATTTTAGTCTGTGTTTGAATTTCTGTTTAACTTAATGTCAAATCTGGTGAAATTCTACTTCGTTTATGTACTGGGGTCTGTGTTTTTTTGTTTGAGTCACCAATCACTAAAACATTGTTAATGAGTTGATAAAGTATTTGTAATGTGAACCATATTATATCTTCTTTTTCTTTAATTTTTTGGACTAGTTTATTTAGGCTCTTGAAGTATGGTTTTGCAGTTAAAAATGGATGTATGCAGTTTGTTTTTCCTTCTATAGTCTCATTTGACCAATTTTGCAGACCTTCACACAACGCTTCTCAAGTAATTAAGAGTGCATCCCATATTTTTATGGAAAGCTTGAAGATTCAAAGCATTGGTATGTAGTCGGGGACTATATTCAAAATAGAAGATAGAATGAGACCTTTGTCAAGTTGCTGTGGCATTTATGATATGTATTAGTTCTGAATTTAATATGGTATAGATTTTGGACCTGTTAAGGAAAGCGTGTAACCATTCCATATTTCATGTACTGGCCATGTAAATAACATGATACTAGTATTGATCCCGCGCCATGCACGGATGAAATAATAATACTTTCCCAGGTTTGATACTAGTATTAATCAGCTTAGTGTATTACTTTTGCATGAGTTTCGTAATTGTTTTTTAATTAAGTCTCTCGTATGTAGCCCTCTGTGGTGCCACTGTGGTGCAACAGTGAGCAAGTTTAATTTGAAATTATTTATAGCTGGTTTTGAAGTATGGCTTTAACGGCCTTGCTTTTTGAACATTTTATTTATTTAGTGAGGTTTCATTAATGACTATCAAATGCGTTCGCAAAAAAATTGGCGGGTATCTGGTTACTAGTGACCCTCGAGAAATCAGGTCATTTCATGAATCGTATTTTATGTGATTGACTGAAAAAGACACAATCTACAATGAGTCAGTTTAAAACAACTTCGGTGTAGGTCACTTAAAAAATTGTGTTTAATGAAAATAATATTCTTTAGTGATTTTACTTCTTCAAAATACCCTCCTTAAAACCTAGAAAAGAAATCCACACAACGGCTTCTCCAGCGAGCACTTCAGCAATATCCATCCCTCACTTCTGACCCGAAACCTTCTCCGACAATGGGAATGTTATTTTTCTTTCTTTATTTATTTTTCTCTTTTTTACTATCTGTATACGTGAGTGCTTTTAGCTTTATAGAAGTCAAGTAAAAAATGTTACTATTTATCCATCAATTAGTATGGTAGAGGAAGATGAGGGAGAATAAGTAGTTTGTGAGGTGGGGTATTGTTAACCCCAAATATTACCAAGAACCGAGATTACGTCGAAGGTAGGAATTCGTGGAAGACCTAAATAGGTCAAGGCCATTAGATGGATTTTTTGGATTCCAATAAACAATATGATTAAGTGTTCATATTAGGCCGAAGCTCCGAGTCAATGTTTGACGTCTCATTTTTCCAAGAGTCAACGAAAATCATAAAAATACTGTGAAGCGTGACCATATTTTGAGTCGAAGACATGACAACCGCACCTAAGGAGTATTTACACAATTCAAAGGCAAGGAAGCAACTGTTGAGTGGTTTTCATGCTGAATGATACGTGTGAAGATCTTATAACTTAGATGTTTATAATTAGTTAATAATTCCCTCTATAAATAGTAGTAAGTACAATGTAACAAGAGTCCACAAATTACTACTCGAAGCAACTCCCTCAAAAGTTGTACGTCCATCCTATTCAAGTGACATATAAGAGTACACAATGTGTGAACCACCTTTTCAATTCTATGCAATTTTTCTTTTGGTTTTCATTTGATTTTCCTTTTGATCTTTGTTTTTCTTTTGATTTACTATTTTTCTTCACTCATCCAACACTATTTACGTACGCTTAAACACTTCCCCAAACACGAACATTACACTAAAAAGAACCCAAGGATACGGATCCAATGTCCAAATTACTAAATGAGTTGAAAATAAATTAATAAATAAAATATAGAAATTCCAACTTACTTATCTCCAATGTGATTGGATGATGGGTTATTTAACCCAAACTTTATCATGAGTCATTTAGACAACCCGTATGTAAATACACTACTAAAAAAAAGCAAATTAGCGAGGGACAAAATCCGTCGCTAAATAAGGAAAATTCCGTCGCAAAAAATTTTTCGACGGAATTTGCGACGGAACCCTATCCGTCGTGCAAAGTGGCGTCGCTAAATAATTAACGAGGGATTCTTAAATCCGTCGTTATCAATCCGTCGCTGATAGCGACGGAAATGTGCCGTCGCTAATTTATATATTTCTGTCACTAAACTGTTTGCTGGATTATCACGTGAATCCGTCGCTCATTCCGACGGGACAGTCCGTCACTATTTACCCACAAGCACATGTGTCAAACCCTTCAGAAGCTTCAAACATAAACAGATAGGAATGTACCTCTTGATTCAAGAGGCTTCACATCCACAGAAGGGAAACACAAAGCAGATTGCTCCCTCTATCCTGAGATGTCGAGGCTTATAGAGGAGATGAAACCGCAAGTTCCAACCCAAACCTGTACATAGGGCAGCAAATCAACATCAAATTCAATGAATCACGAAAGAAACATATTTGGGGATTTGAGATCCCAAGGCACAGTAAGAGGCTTCAGATTATGGTGATAATTGATCCCTTTTCCCAATCATACACCATTCAGTAAATAATTCACTAATTTGATAAAACAACAATATAATTAAACTTCCATGGCTAAGCTAGCATCTTCATACACATGCAACCAAAACAATCATACACCATCCAGTAAATAATTCACTACTGTGATAAAACAATAATTCACTTTATAATTCATTAAATAAATGGAAACAATAGAAAGCTAAAGCAAAATAGCAAACTCGTGAAAACTACACATGCTAGTAGTGTTAATTATCTATTTATTGAAGATATAGAATCAGAAGAGAAATCATTAGTAGTAATTAATGCTAATGCTATCTCTCTAGTCATTCATTCATGTACTTCGATAGATATACCATATGTCATAGGACTTTAACACATAACAATTAATGAATGGCTGAACACTTGGTGTCAAAATTCAATCAGAAACCATAAAAGTAATGTTTGAGGGATTTAACACAACTACACTAAGTCAGTTGCTACCTCAAGCTCTTTCGCAGGTTTGAGCGACTTCTACTAAACTATTGCTGCACTTTTGGTACCTATCAAGCATTTCCACCATGCTTATTAAAGGAAGATAAAGGAAGAACCATCAAATTAATGATGATATATCATATATGGTATATTGATAACCATATCATACTAAAAAAATAATATCAGCATCCAATAAGCCACATGTCTTGCTATACATCTGGTTTAAAATAAGGTGTCAAATTTAATGGGTTTCAGTAGTTAGATCAATTTTAATGGGTTTAAATCATCAATTTTTTCCTTGTAAAAAAATTATGAAAACTGGGATTGAATAATTGAAGAAGCACCTGAGATGGAAGAAAGGCGATGTGAGTGGCACCAGGTATTGACGATAAGCACACAATGCTTTTGCAAACCTGAAATGAACAAAACAATTTTAATAACCAAATCTAAATAAGGTCTATCATGAAACCTCAAACCAGATCAGATGGTGCGAAGAAGTCCACACCAGTCAACCCCAAACTTTTGCAAATCTAAATATTAAAAGAAGCTTACTGAGTGACATGTATAATCAAATATAACAAATCATTACTTTTTTAACATACTCCTTTGAAAGATAAAATTGAGGTAAATATAATAGTTGTTCTCCTAATTTGTCCAAAGTATAAGATATGTATAATAAAATAATTTACCATGAGCAAGTAGTTCTGAAATAAGGAGTTGCTAGTCATCTAATCTGATCTGCACTACTTCTCCTAGCCAAATTCTTGCTTGAATCTGTCAATTGGAAAACAACTTTACAATAATGAACAAATGATTTCATCAAGAAATTAGGGGCAATGAAAGGGAAGTTAAACAACCTGTAATATGAAGAGTATGAGTAAATGCATAAATATAAAGAAATACTTTAGGGGGGAAGGGGGATTTACTTACTAGTTGGTGTCAAACCACTTGGTCATTTCCATAGCTGGTACAGATACATTTCCTCTTACCATGGAGAAGTATATATCAAAGCCAATCTCCCCACAGTTCTAACTATATCTAGGAGTAGGAGGAACTGCCCCAAGCATGGTTGTTGTGTCCAATACTTGATCATAGTATGAGAAGGTGTTGCTTGGAATATACTGGATTCCAGCCTCAGCCATCTGCTTCCAAATGACTAACCTAAGGTCTGCAGAAACCTTCTTCAGCTCCTCAGCACTACTCTTGCCATCCCAAAAGGCTAACCTAATGTGGGAAGCCATCGCTCTGTTATTGCAAACATACAATTTTGAAACTTTAAGGTCAACTCAATATTAAGTTATAAAATGGTACTTATACAATTAAACAATTTTCAAATGATGGCATAAACAAAGAAAATACAGTGTTGATAGTTCACAGAAATCTATGGGCTCAATAGAGCCAAATAAATAAGTACAATATTACTTAAGAAATTGGTGCAGAACATGTTCTAATACTCTATTGAGCCCAAAGGATGAGAAACAATTCTAATACTCTATTGACAAACATGTTCTCTCCAATGATTTATACGTTGGGTTGGACACACATAGTGAACAAGATAACTCAAACTATAACTTTACTTACCTCCAATGATTTCGACTAGGGTTTCCGTTCTGTATGATTCAAATTCGCCTGGTAGGGTTTCTGGTTTTGATTCAGCGATGCTGCGCAGTTAAAAGCACAATTCCAGCAAGCACAGTTCGAGTCGGACTCCGAAAGAGAAGAGATTCCAGCACATCGGAGGAGACCGCGCCGTCGCGAAAACATTGAAGGATTCGAGCTCCGCCGAGAAGAGGACGGTTGCGGAAGTGACATGTGGAGTGGCGGGGAAGAAGGGTCGAAGAGCGTGGGTGAGATTTGAGAGAGTGAGAAGGTGAAGAGGAGTAGCAAGAAGCAGAGAACGCGTTGCGGCCATGAGAGTGTGAGAGGAATTTCTGAGTTTCGTCGCATTCCGTCGCTAACAGCGAGGGATATCATTCCCTCGCTAAATCACTTTTTTTTAGTAGTGATACTTGTATGCTTTGTCCATGCTGTTATGTGGGTCGGTGGGTGTATATGCATGTGGGAATTGCGAAATGAAATAATTTTCAAAAATGAGAAACTGAACAGTGATTTGTTGTTGGACTTGGTGCAAATTCGATTATGGCATTGGGTACGAGCGAAGAAGCATAATTTCCATCATGTCCAATTAAAAATCCGACTTCGGGTAAGGACGGGTTCGAATCACCCGTCCCATCCCAAATACATAATTAAAAAAACTACTAATAGAATATGTCATCCACATACAAATGCCACTATCTATCTGCTTCCTGATTGTTTTGTTAGGATTTCTTACGTTTCATTGTTATAGATATATAGTGGACTAGTGGTTACTACATTTTATTTCCGTTCGAGGTCAGAAACCGTCACTACCACATGGTAAACTAAGCGTAATGTTGAAAGCTCAACAACTAGGAGTTAAAATTTTAAGCAAAACTGATTTAACACTTTTGTTTTTTTCTTTTTTCACACTAGTGTTTTTACCCGTGCGTTGCACGGGAAATTTGTCTATTGTATTTGAAACATCAATCAATATTTTAAATTATAAAAAATTTAAGATACTAAGAATGTAAGAACAATCATAATAAAGATGTAGATATTTAAAGAGCATAAATTCAAACACTCAATTCTAGTGCTTTGTAAGCATATACTGAATTAACTAATATAAAGTGGCAAAAAAGATAAACTATCATTAAGACTTATTTTGATGCGAATATATTAATAGTTCTCTAGTCGTCGTACGACACATAATTTTAAATGTTACACTGAGATTAGTTTATGGAGCATAAGCCATAAATTACATACATGGAAGTGAAGAGAGATTTTCCATGACATAATTCACTTTCTAGCAGTGGCAGAGGCACATGGGTGACTTGTCCATGCTTAGTCACCCTTGAATTTTAGGAATGTCTCAAGAAAAAAATTGAAGCAGTGTGAGACTTGAGAAGGAGAGGAGGAAGGGGAAGGTTGAGCTGAGAGGAAGGGGTGATTTCTATGTTGTTTGCGTTTCTCTTTCAGATTCAGTAGACATTCTTTTGAATTTTTGTGCTATCCATTGACAATTGAAATTAGAAATAGATATTAGGGTTTTGTTACATATGGGTCTTTTTTATTAGACGTGAAAGCTACTGGGTGCACTTTTTTTGACATTAGAGTTGCACCTCTTTCCAACATAGTAATAAAAAATATAAAAGAATAGTTTTAACTTATACGAAGCATTTGATAGCATTTTTTTGTGTTAATTTTTAAACAATCCTCTAAAACTATTTGAAATCAATTTGAATCTGTGATATTTAAGGTAAATATAAATTTAACTTCTCAGTTAAAATTTGGTAATTATTTAATATCAATTTTTATAATCTACCATATAATTTTTTTAAATGATATATTTAATTTATAGCGGCTATGCCGGTCATACCACAATTCAACTACGATTGATCTAATGAACAGTGAACCAATTCCCTCACTGATTTGATCAACGGTCCATTTTTAATAACCTTGTTAATCGGTCTGATTATATGAGATTAAATTTGTGGTTATTGTATTTTACTTGTAAAAAAAGTTATAAAAATTATGCACACCAACTGTTTGTGGTTCTTCTGATTAATGTGAGAATGACACGTCACTAAGTTTTTACCCGCGCGTTGCATGGGGAATTTGCTTATTGTATTTGATACATCGATTACTATTTTAAATTATAAAATATTTAAGATTCTAAGAATGTAAGAACAATCATAATAAAGTTGTAGATATTTAAAGAGCACAAATTCAGGCACTCAATTTTAGTGTTTTGTAAGCATACACTTCATTAACTAACATAAAGATTTTGAAAAACACTGAAGTTAATAAGTCAAAAGATTTAAGTTTTGCATATGTGAGGTATAACTGAATTTTGTTTGTGAAGATGTATACTCGTGTTGCATAAAGGGTAATGCTTTTGTGTTTTAGATATGTAACAATACATAAATACATAATTATTGTTTAAATTATTAAAAATACACTTAAGTTATAGAAAAAATGAATTATTTTTTTTAACTCCTACAAATTTTCATTTTACATATAAAATGTTCCTCCCCATGAGATCTCGTAACTCTAATTTGTTAGTACTAATAAATTTAGGCCATAATTTTATAGTACATATGTATTAATATTTTTTATTCCTCGTACTTTTCTTACTATCCAATTATTATAGTTATAAACATATATAAATATACACTCTTAAAATTTTGAAAACAATACTAAAATTAATTATATTAAAATAATATCAATCAATTAGTTTAGAATATAATGATAGTATAAAAAAATATAATGATACTTTTTATATAAAATAAAATCTTACGTAGGTAGCATTATAGTAGTTTAAAATTAAAACATATCAATTAAAAATTATACGCAAATACAAACAACAACCGCTTTTAGGTTTCAGAAAGATAAGCAGTAGAAAATTGTGTGCATCTCCAGAACAAATATTTCTAGTGTTTTTAGGGTGAAATTTGCTCTTGTGTTTGAGGCATGGATCAATACCTTGGTTTATTTCTAGCTTTTTGCCCCGTAGGAGATTTTTCTATTAATTTTACATGATTTTTTATGTAAAATGTTCATCCCCGTGGGAACTCTTAACCTTATAGTTTAACTTAAACAAAAATACACTATATATGTATTAATGTTTTCTAATCTCCGCACGACACATTTTAATCATCAAATTATCATGCCTTTATATTTATTTCTTTTTAAAACTTTCAAAAAGTTATGAAAAAAGTAATGACATCATATTGATTTTTTATTTACCACTCATAGGAATTAGATTTCGACCTATAAGTTCAAACAATCACTTTTTATCTATGTGTTGCACGAAGAACTTTCTCTTGTGCTTAAGACATGTTCAATATCATACTTTAGCAATATTTTCACATACTAAAGGACATACTTAATGAGAGATATATAATGCTACATAATGTGTTCCTCTAATTTGATTTCCCTTTATTTATAACTCATCTCGTCCTAGTACTAAAGTAACTACTATAATAACATCTAACTAACTTATATGTCCCTGATTAATTTTCCCTTCTGTTACATCCTTACATGAAACTCACCTAAGATAGCTGATCAAAGATCCACCTAACAAACAACCAGTGAAAGTCTGTCTTTAAGCGGCGAAGAGAATACTGGGAGACACCACAAGTTCCTCCATTTCCAATACCTCAATCGTTGCCTCCATAGACGCAGAGGGTAGAAAATACTTGGAGACAATGAAGAGAATCAGGGGAGACACATCAGAGGAGGAAAGTGGGCGCTCCAATGCAAATCTGAAGATGAGATATATGAATATAGTCTCATTACAAATAAATCCAGTGCAGAAGATGAATTATCTAAATTTCAAATTTCAAATAAGGACAAAGGGAGGGATGATAGCAGTTAAAGCTAGGTAATTTCTACACACAACAAAATAAACTACTCCACTAACTTTCTACTATACCCAATTGCAATCTAAAAAATCATCTTTAAGCAAGGTCTAGATCAGTTCAAGCCTTGTAAATGCAAGAAAAATATCATACAATCATCCAAAAACTGGCAGCTCTAGCAATGTGAACTAACAACAATGATCTCATTGATAGGCAAGATAAGAATTAAAACCGATAGTTCAGAGACAAAATTGGGACCAGTTTCAAAATTTACCACCATAAGGATTGAGGAAGAGGCAGAGACGAAACCCTAAATTCCTCCAATCCCAAATCTTTCTTGAGCACTCGACGAACCCCTTCAAATGTCAATGAACTGCATTCAAATGTAAAACAGAAACAGAATCGTTACCACAAAAATGAAGATGGAGAAGAAGAATTGAAGAAGAAGATGAGAAATTACTCGGATTGTTCCTTGAAGTAAGGGACGCGAGAGGTCATAGCGGTTTGAATCTGGGACTCAACATCATTATTATCCTCTTGCTCGTTCTTCGTCTTCTTCGTCGTCTCACTCTCTTCTGCCATGTCTGGTGGTAATTCAATATCTATTTGATTTAGAAAATAAAAACATGTTTTTGAAATTTCTATATTCAATATTATTGATTCTATTTATCCTTAATTGGCTAGACAAATAATTAATGTGTTTTTTCCTTAAAAAAATAATTAATTTATGTGTTTTTATTTCCTATTTGGTTTTTATTTTGTAAATATTTCAAAAATAAATAAAAAATAAATTAAGATAAAATTAAGAAATAAACAACCTAAATCCTAATCAAATCTAAAATTTTAAAAGGTACTAAATAAATATAGATAAAAGTTAACAAAATCTAGCAAATCACAATAAAAACTCATAAAATTATGAATTAATTAAAAATCCGAAAATTCAATAAAAATAACATAAAAATTAATTAACATTCTAAAAACAAATCAAAAATAAGTTAAGATAAAATCAAGAAATAAACAACATAAATCTTAATTAAATCTAAAATTTAACACGTGGAATTTTTTTATGAGAATGACATGTGAATTTTTTTTTTATGAGAATTAACGTGAAAATGACACGTTACTAAGAATTAATCTGGTGCTGACACGTCATGCTAGAAGTTATTCTTTTCTAATATAATATTGATTGATTGATATTGATATTGATTACCTTTAATGTGAGAAGGACCATTTTTTTCCATGACGTTAGATAAATATGACCAGCCCCATCTCTTATTTTATCAACTTGCACGCTATTCATGGTTATGGAAAAATAGCAAAGGTAAAGTTTGAGTTTACTTTGGTAGTGTTCACAAACAATCACAATAGTAGTTTAAAAATTACAGGACTCACATATGTTATTCTTGAAATTTTTCAATTAATGTTAAAATATTTAGTGTCCTTCGGATCAATCCGGTCTTATCCTATATAGACCCGGTCTTAATTAGACCCGAGCATTATTGGGTCATTTCGGGTAGGAGGACGGGTTAGGGTTCACAAAGTGGTCCGATCAACATTTAGGGTTGGGTAAGAGTCAACTATAACTCGTTCCAACCCGTCCCGCATATATCCCTAATGTTTGAGTGGAAAAATAATTTGCTGGCATGCCTTTCTTCTTTATGGTGGTGGGCGGCGTGAAAGTTTTGGGTCTGGTGGCGTGTTATTCCACTTGTGGAATTTTGACTTGAGTTGCAGGATGGCATTTAGATAAATATTTATTTGTAGGGTGGGTTTTGTTTCTATGTGCACTCGGTGAACACTTTTTCATGTGGAGGGGGGAGTTTTAGTGGGTTTAGCATTAGCTTTGTTTGGCTTGATTTGTATTGTTTCTTTAGCATTTTGTCATTTCTTTCTTTTTTCTTCTGTTTGGGCTCAGCACCCCTTGTGTTAAATTTGAATGCAATTCATTGATTTATAAAAAAAACTAACATAATTCTGAACTGTGTATTTCTCCTTCAGCACAAGGTCTTGGTCTTTCTCGTTAACGGAATTGACCAACTAAATTTTAAAATTTTAACTTTAATAAATATTTTGTATCTCATTTTGCATGGGTTTTTCATTTTTATCTCTACCATCTTGTTTTTTTTTACATTTATCTCTACCATCTAATTTTCATAGTTTTGGTCTCTATTTTAACAAATAATATAAATTTTCATTTTCATTTTATAACTAATATTTCAATGTATCTATTTTTAGGTATCCTATTTTACTTCAAGATATATAGCTAGCACTTAAAAGAACAATTGTATCAGAAAATGTGAAACAATTACTTTTCATAGAATGATTTTTTTAAAAATAAAAATAGCTAGTTAGAAATTGATCTAGTTTAGAAGTAATATAATATGAAATAAGGTTAAAATAGACATTTGTCAATGGTGTGAGTCGCATCTTTTCACATCATTTGTTCTATGTGATCTCTTCCATATTTTTCACTTTTTTCTCTTCCATGTTTTTCTTGGCTTAAGGTACTACATTAAGTACATTTTCTCTTTTATTAGAGTATATTTATAATGAGTTGAAACACTTCTTATACTCACCATTCATTCCATTTAATTTATAAAGAAAAAACATCATCTATATATATATATATATATATATGAAAGGAAGGTTTTCTTCTAGAAGACCTATGTCACATGTCTCCTTCTTAGTAATTCATTTTCCCTCCAAAACAAAAAACTCATTTTCATTATTTTTTTATCTCATTAATTGCGAAATTTAATAACAATTATGACCACATACACAATAAATAAATAATTTCTGAAATTATTTTATAACAATGTTGTTATCAAATATTTAACATCTAACGTCAAAAAACATATTTAACATCTAAGGATTAATACAATTATACACTAACTAATTATCATGCAACTCAAATTAACCTATAAAAATATGAATTATTGAATATATTTTTGGAGACATGTTTAAAAAAAAACAAAACAAAAATTTAGAATATAAAAATTAATAACCATTTTCAAAAAAAAATTATTAAAAAAATTTGAGATGTTGTATTCAAACTAAAATCAAGATGTTAAATTTTTTACAGCATAATTAACTCTATTTCGGTCATATTTTTATAAGCAACATGATATATTGAAATGAAGTACAAGGGTACTGCAACTCAATACATATAAAAACTATCAAACTAAGGATATAAATTCAATTTTATTTTCCCTTAAATTATTTTTTAAGATTTATCAAATACTACCAAAAAAATATTACAAATTTGAAAATACGATTCATACAAATAATTGGAATCCTTTTTATTTTAATTAATAATATACTACATAATAATAATAAATATACGTATTTATTTCAAATAAAAATAAATATTGGATCTTTTAATTTTTATTTCCTAAAATTCATTTATTTGTTTTTCTTTAATATTATGGTTAAAATGATTTTAAAAGATAAATTAATTTTTTTTAAATTCGAATTTATTTTACTATAGTAATTTTTTAAAATCTAATTAACACTAGATTAGATGTAAAATGAGTGTGATGAGCAAATGAATTTTTGAAAAGAAAATAAATATTGAATTTTTTAAATATTCAGCATCACTATTTTTTTTTTGTTTTTTTCAAAACAATTCCATTGAATAAATACTTCATATTTTAGATACTACAATTTTTATTTCTTATAATTGAAATTAATGGCTCTTATTAATTCCTAAAATTAATGAGTATAATTAATTATCTTTTTGAAATTCAAATTTTAAAAACATTGATGCTCAAGAATTGATAATTTATTGGAACATTGAAATAATTTGTAATAAATAACGAAAAAATGTAATTAGATGAGACAAGATTAATTAAGTAATTGAATTTTCTTTTTCATTAAATTAAAGAATTGAATTTTCAAAATGAAATATTCCACATTTTCGAAATTAAATTTATATAATTTAATTAATGAATCCTTGAAAATTTAATACAAATAATTTTGTTGATATGTTTAATTTCTGATTAATTTTTCACTGACCAATAGTGAATATTTCATTTTAGGAAAAAAATTAAGCATTAATAAATCAAAATTATTAATTTATGAAATAAAATTGCATGTTAAATTTATAGCATTAGTCACAATTTTAGCATCATTTTGTGCATACCTCCTCCACAACAAGGCAAGGACTTTCATTTTCCTTCATTTTCTATTCTACATATATACTTCTTCCTCGCATCTTTGGGATTTCTTATGAAAAAAACTCATCCTGTTTTTTTTTCTTCGTTCGTCTACTCCATGGTAAGTATTTTGAACATTCTTCCATATTTTCCATATTCCTCTCTTTCCTCCCTTTCGTTTTTATTTTTCTCAATTCGTTATTAGATTTCATGTTAAAGAACTTTCACCTTCAATTTTTCTTCCGTTTGAAACAACTATAGAGAAAAATAATTTATCAATCATGTGCAAAGTAATGCTTTTTATCTTGATGCAAAAATAATTAATTTTACTATACCTGCGCTTTGGTTAGAATTCATTTGCTCTTTTGGGACATTTCTCACATTATTTCTTTAATCTATGACATTCTCTTTCACCCGTTTTTTGTAGAATTGTGTTTATCTTATTTTGATTTATTGTTTTCAAAGTTTTATTTTCATTTTTTATTTTATAATTCTTCACCACCACTGTGTGGTCGCAATATTATAAATTTATTATTGGTTACATTAACCTTAAAATTCACTCCTTTTTATTTGTTGGGTAAAATGATTTATTTCATGTTTCATGATAGGGTTGTGTTCGCGGTTCGGTTTTAAAGTAAAAGTTCACCCGATCCGATTGTTTCGGTGTAATAATTTAATCATCCATTCATTTTTTTTTTAAAATCCGAATCAATCCGATCCAATTTTTATCAGTTTGGATTGGATTGGATTTCAGTTTTTCAAAGAAACTAAAAATCTTGAAATAAATAACGAAATAGAAAATAAAATCATAAAACAAGAAGCTCTGTAAAAGTTACAGAGACAAGATATCATGCTTAACACTAACATCAATATTGTAAAAAATGAATTAAGTATGCACTGATATGATGATTGTTAAGTGACAACTATAATTTGTAACACTACTACATTTCATGGTCAATATCGAATTAACTCTATCTAAGTTGATTATCAACCAATGTTATTGTTTTGAGTAAGAGGCAAAAAAACAGAACAATGAGGGTTTCACTTTCGCTTAATGAAAAGAAGACATATGTCTTCTAACTTGGAAAAGGTTAAACACATTACTGTAAATGTTTGGGTATACATGGAATAAAACATTATAAGTATGGTTAAATGGGTAATTATGTATGTCAAAATTTAAATAAATAAATACTTTCGGTTTGGTTTGGATTGGTTCTATTTTGAACATGGGAACTGAAAATCAAACTGACCCATTAACAAAATATCGATTTTTTTGGTTATCGGTTTTTTCGAGTTTTGGTTTTTTGGGTCGCTTTGAGTTGTTTTAATTGGTTTAGTTCGGTTATGAACACCCCTATTTCATGATCCTATTATTTACTCATTCTTCCATTTTCGATTCACCATTATATATTGTTTCACCCATTTTTTAAATTAAATCATGAAGGGGGAAAATGGAAATCCTTCAATTTATCTGCTTGGATTGATAAAATGAATTTTTCCTCCATCGTCTCTGGTAGGCGGTGGTTCCCAAAGGCATGATCGAAGAGTCAAAGACAAAAAAGGGGAACAAGTTCAAACTTTTAATAGTTACGTGAGACTTTATTCAAAAATAAGAGAAACCTTTGTATCGAAATAATTTTCGTTAGTCATTGTTTTCTTGATTTCAATTGGGACTTTTTCAGTGGGGGTAGGCGCTAGGGTTTTATGTGGGCTTTTTTAGCACGTTTGTGTGCCTCTAGGGTTCTTTCGAGGTTTTCGCTATAATGACATGTTTTTATCATTTCAGCTTTATGTTGCTAGGTTATTGTACCCATGTTGAGAGGGGATATTTCTCAACACTTTTTATATATGTCCTTTTGCTTTCAATTTTTTTCGTAAATTATCTATTATTTTAGTTTATTTAATCTGGTGATTTTTTCCTATGATTTGATTTGATTTTTATTAGAAGTGGGGTTTCATTTTGTTGTTATATATTGATATTGATTTCTCTTCAAAATTAATATTTTGAATCAAAATATATATTATTATTGTTGTTATTTTATTATAAATAGAAACATTGATATGAAAAATAGGCAATCAAATATTAATAATTAAACATGTATTAAAAAATTTAAAATACTAATTTAATGTATATACACAAATTTGGGTGAATTTAAGTCTTATAATTTAAAATATTTAATTTTTTTCATATTTAAATAAGTAAAAAATTATTGTAGACTAATACACAATTATCAATGTAAAAAAAAACACAATTATCACTATTAAAAACATATAATTGAAATAATTGTTAAAATATATTGACTACAATGATACAAAACATAATATTACACGAAATTTAAATTGTAAATAATAAAATTAGTCACCCGTGCAGGGCACGAGTAATTCTGCTAGTTTTATACTGAAATCATCGTTATCTGTAATGTATTATGTATATATATTTTTGAAGAAATTCTATATATAACTATGGCAACTTGGTCTTCAAAGAGGTTTTAGTACAAGTTCCAATTAAATAACTTTTTTTTTGAAATTCTAATTAAATAATTAACTTTAATAAGTTAGAATGTTAGATACGGATAAAGCCCACCTAAAGACCTAGACTAGGAGATTCATAATATTAACCAGAGTTATGTTATGATATATACATATCTCTCCAGTTCTTTTCCCCCTCCATTCTATTTATTTATCTCTTTTTATCAATCAAATCACATATCACATCTGTACTTTCTTTCTCATTTCTTCATATCTCTCTCTTCTTCGACCTCTCCACACCTCAAAATTAAAGTGAGGTGTGAAGATATAATTATCCTGTTAACCAACATGTCAACAAAACAACCAATTTCGACTTTTCTAAAGACCAAAAGAAATTGATCTGAAATGACTCTAAATTTCTGCCACTGTCATGACTCATGAGTGTACATGGTGCATCATGAGTCAACATGACTTTAAATTTGAAACAGGAAGTCCTCTCTATTTAAGTCACCAGTAGACTCGGTACAATGTTACAATTCGTAGGTCACATTTGACTGGGTCTTCCTCGTACGTAAAACATGAAGCACCATGTACACGCAGCAAACTAAGGAATTAAAATTAAATGAATATTTCGGGAAAAAAAAGTTTTTTTTTCTTGAAAGAGGGAAAAAAAAAAGTTCGATTAAATGTGTGTGACATTTGTTTTATGTATATATATACACGACCAAACGCATAAAATTAAATAGTAAAAACTACAAACAAATCTAATGGGGTACTAAATTTTCTTTAATTTAAGACTGAGAAATTTAATTATATATGGTCTTCGTAGTCTAGTTTTGTTTTAATTGTAAAAGTATTGTTACTTTATTTTCTATTTTAAAGAATAGTATATCCTATAAAATTAATAGTCGAAGTTTTTTTGTTTGTTTCTGATGTATCTAAATTGTTATGAGACTAGAGTAAACCTTTCTCAATAAATCACTCTTTATAGTAAATATTTTATAAAAGTTCAGCTATTAATCAGTTATGCTTAATTTGATAATTAATTGTCCTGGTAGGATAACTCAAGTGGTAGGAGCTAGACACATATAATTAGGTAGGAGGAGGTCCAGAAATCGATTCATGATGGGTGCAATTAATCTTTCCGATATACCAATTTTTTTTTTTTGGATAATTATTCGAAGTTATATTTAGATTTTGGATAGTAATGTTCTCGGAACGAACATTAGAGAGAGGGATAGTACCTAGAGAGTGGAAGAATGTGCTAGAGAGAGAAAGAGAATGAGAGAGAGAGTGTGTTGAATTTCATGTGTTACTTGATCAAGTGAGCTCCAAAAGTCCCTTACAATTGGTAACTACCTCCTATTTATAGAGCTTGGGCACTACCTATTGGGCCAATTGAGCCTCCGAAGTTGAGGCCCAACTTAAGGCCAGACTCTCGCTCTTGGGCGGGCTGAACCCTGGGCGTCGCCCCTTTAGGGGCTCGCCCAGTCCACAAGTCCACAAGACACCGAGCTCGAAGTATGAGAGCTAAGTGTGTCTTTTAAATGCTCTTACATGCATCCTACAGCGTGCTGGAATCTAAGTTGCCAACATGGCTTGAGGAAAAAAGAAGAAAACTACGTCGCCGACATGGCGTAAGCAAAAGGAAACAATCATCTTTAGTCGCCCAGTCCACTGGTCTTGGCGAGCAACCCAAACCGGCAAGTCCACAGGTCCACAGGCGGCGGGAACGATCGCTTTGTACTGACGATTAGTTGGAGTAGGCGAGCGTCTTTCGTCGGCGGGCTAGGTGGCAGGCGTTAATCATGCACTGATCATCCAAGTGTTGGCTGGCGATGCCCTTGGCAGGCGGCTAAACTTTCATTGGCGACATCGCTTGTTAGGCGATGACGTTTAGTCTTCATGGTGGCGAGGTGTTTGGATTTAACGGTGGCGAGGCCTTTCGCGCTTTCCCTTATTTCAAAAACCTTTCAAATCTCTAACTGCTCCATGTGATACGCCAGTTACGTCAGTTTCCCCTTTCTCCGCAACCGTCACCTCACTCCTCATAACTGTCCAATCATGCGCAGTAACTCCCCATCACACGCGTCCCACTTCCCAAGAGCCATAATGACTTCCAACCTTCCACACGCGTCCACCACGCATCACCCTTCTAACTCCCCTCCCTTGCCTATAAAAACCCTTTTTCCCTACAATCATCCCTTTCCGAAACCTCTCTTTACTTCTCTTATCGCTTACCAAGCTCCCTCTTCCAACTTCCGCTCTGGTGCCGTCGTCTTTCACCCTTTCCGCTACCCACTCTTCACGTCCTTACCCGGTGAGTCCTTGTTCCCTTATCTCTGCATCTTATCTCTACTTATCTTTTCCTTTTCCTCACTTAGTTGTCAAAGATGGCTTCAAACCCTAACTCCCCTAATCACACCTCTTCTTCTTCTAAGAATGACCCTGACTCTACCGCAGCTGGCGGCCTCCGCCTAGAGGTCCCGGAAATTCCCCAGTACCGATCGAGAACCTTTGCAACCCTGCCCCTTCCAGTCCAGATAGCACCCTCCCACGAAGCTATAGACCAACCCTCCGTTTTCCAGGATAGGAAACTTATCGTGGAATTCGTGAGTAACCTTGGCGGCTTGTCTGACGATGATGAAATAAACGACAAACTCAAGATTTGGCCCTGCCCCTTCATAGGGTCGACGGCGATGTGAAGAGATCCCATTTTTTCTTTGTATATGAGTATATGTTTGGCGAGCTTGGAGTCAGGCTTCCTTTTTCGCCCTTCGTTCAAACCGTTCTCCGTGATATCAATGCGGCTCCTTGTCAACTCCATCCCAACGCCTGGGCCTTCATCCGGTGCTTCGAGATCTTGTGCGCCGCTGTTGGCACCGCCCCATCTCCCACCAGCTTCATCTACCTTTATGATGTTGACTCCAAGTCCATCAAAAATAGAGGATGGATCTCTTTAAAGTCCCGAGCCGACCGTAAATGCCTGAACCCTCACAAGAGTAACGCAAAGTCCTCCTTCGCCCGGAGATACTTCCGCGTAGCGGTTCACCCCGCCTATCCTGAGGCCTTTACCCTTAGGGACGGGACTGCCCTTTTTCCCCTCTACTGGACGGAGAAGCCTAATGGGATCACCGACCCTTCAGAAGAATCGTTGTCTGTCAACGACAAGGCCTTTTTGAATCTCTTCGCCCCGCTTACTATTCTTGACTGCGCAGCAGTCCTTGAGGGCGCTCGCCTCTCAAGGACACCCAAATACTTAGGTCATTTATAGTTTATTTTTATCATCGTCATTTCTCTTTCGTTATTTCATCATCATTTCCTTTCTTACCCCTTATGTTGCTACTAACCATTTTTTTTTATTTATTGTTGCAGAAGATATGAACTTCACCAATGCCGAGCTCCTGAAAGCCCGTGAGAGGAAAATTGCCCGTTTTTCCCCGAAGTTCAACACTGAGGGCGACGGGAAAAAACGGGGCGGTGTTGAGAACCAAGCCTAGGGCACTCAGGCCCCCAAGAGGAGGAGATTAGTCAAAGTCTCCTCCGTCGCCTCAGGGCCTGCAGTTGCCGGCTCCTCCAACCCCGGCGCTCAACCCACCGCTATCGCTGTGACCAAAGGCAAGAATGCTGCCGCCACTGCTGCCATTGCAAGCTCCAAGTCTCCGACTGACGGGACGAGCCAACTCCCTGCCGCCGAAGCTT
Organism: Lotus japonicus; assembly: GCF_012489685.1. Classification (NCBI taxonomy): domain Eukaryota; kingdom Viridiplantae; phylum Streptophyta; class Magnoliopsida; order Fabales; family Fabaceae; genus Lotus; species Lotus japonicus. The sequence continues at coordinate 4,811,031 of NC_080046.1, forward strand.
CCGCCGCCGCGGCCACTGAGCCTGTCACTGTCACAGCCCCCGATTCTGCTGCCGCTGGTACAACCACCGCTGCCGCCTCTAAGTCCACCACTATAGGCGCCACTACCACAACTGCTGACCAGTCATCAACTGCTGGCATAAACGCCGCAACCGCCGGCGCGTTCACCAACGCTTCCGCCGGGGAGAAAGAAAGAGAAAAAGAAATAGAAAACCCAAAGTCTCCCCCGCGCCAAGTCACACCTCCTAGCCCGCCTCCCACGAACGATGGGCGTTCCATGTCTCCCCCGCCTCGTCAAGAAGAAAGATCCTCTCCCGATGCCGCCACTACTTTCGAGGCAGCCCAGATTGAGCAAGCTCCTGGCAACAGAGGTGGTTCTTCTAGCCACTTCAATATGCTACCCAATGCTATTGAGCCCTCAGAGTTCTTGCTCACCGGCCTCAACCGTGACGTCATAGAAAAAGAAGTGTTGAGCCGAGGCATTAACGAGACCAAGGAGGAAACCCTTGCTTGTCTTCTACGTGCTGGGTGCATCTTCGCCCACGCGTTTGACAACTTCAACTCCGCAGCTGCTGAAGCTGAACGGTTGAAGGCTGAGAGTGCTCAGCACCAAGAAGCCGCTGCTGCTTGGGAAAAGCGCTTCGACAAATTGGTGGCGCAGGCGGGAAAGGAAAAAGTTCATGCCGACAAGTTGATTGGCGCAGCGGGAAACATGATCGGCGAGCTGGAAGGCCATCTGAAGCTGATGAAGGAGGAGGCGGACGACCTTGATGCAAGCCTCCAAGCTTGCAAAAAACAAAAAGATCAAGTAGAGAAGGACCTGGCTGCCAAAGGCGAGGCGCTGGCTGCCAAGGAGTCAGAGCTTGAAACATTGGGCGCTGAACCGGAGTTAGCAAAGAAGGCGCTGGCGGAGCAGGAGAAAAAGTCTGCTGAGTCTTTGGCTTCGGTGAAGGCAGATCTGGAGGCGGTGATGCGAGCTACTTCTGAAGAGATCAAGAAGGCGAACGGGGCTCATGGGGCAACCCTCGCCGCGAGAGATGCTGAGATTACTTCCCATCTTGCGAGGATCAAAGAGCTAGAGGGCGAGCTGTCGGTGGAGAAAGCCAAGGCCACTGAGGCGAGGGAACAAGCCGCCGATATTGCCTATGACAATCGCGAGCGCGGCTTCTACCTCGCCAAGGACCAGGCTCAACACTTGTTCCCGAATCTTGATTTTAGCGCCATGGGAATAATGAAAGAAATCACCGCTGAAGGACTAGTTGGTCCTGATGATCCTCCTTTGATTGATCAACACCTCTGGACCGCAACTGAAGAGGAGGAAGAAGAAACAAGAGAAGAAGAAAGGAATAATGAATAGTGTAACTTTAATTTTTACCTGGCCGTTACCGCCCTCTGTAATGCACTTTTCTATTATTTCCATGTGTAAGTAACCTTTTCGCCATTGCTTTTATATCGCTTTTAAATACTTTGTAAATTTTGTTGAATGATTGCTTTCGCCGTAAATCTTTTTGTCGCCCCTTCGCAAATCGCCGCATTCTTATTGTTAAAAAAATTAAGAATGAATTTCATAGTTAAACGTCCCGACGCACCGGAGTAATAAAATACTCAACATCCTGAGTGACCAAGCACTCGCCTTCCACCTTATTCATTCGCCGACCTTATATCTCGCGCTATTTTTCACGCGTCATGTAATTGAATTACGCCTAACGATTTCGTGCATTAATTTTAACTAGGGCTTATTGCTTGACATTTCTCCGTCAAGACTTTAAACATTTTCCACAAAGGGATAAATGGCCTCCATTCTTGTGGGCTTCGCCCGGGGCTTTGCCCGCTCGGGGCTTACAATGCTTGGGTCCCAATGGCCATTTGGGGGTCCCAAGACTTTTGCCTAGTTAACAGCGCTCGTCGTATTCCGGCGAGACTTACCCAGCACATCGTTTACGGGACCGGCGATCACATCAGACTTTCCGGGGGGAGATTCCCAGGCGTCAAAGGCCATTTGTGGAATCGCCGCCACCTTCAGGGTTCCAGCAAGCCCCTTTGGGGATCAAGCTTGTCCCACCTAGTGATCGCCGTAATTCTTTACATCGATCGGCAATTCCGATCGTCAGGGAATCCCTGGAATCTTTGGACATGAATTTCATGAATTTTCATTTTATTGATGGAGCGCCTCGTTAAAAAACTCCTTTCAGAGAAAAAGAGCACGCTTTTGTCATGGCGATACATTGGAGAGTTTGGAGATATTTTTAGAGAAATTGAAGACATCTAACTTTGGAGAATTCATCTTGTTCATCAGAAGTTCTTCCTTGGAGCTTTCCACCTTTCCACCTTTCTCGTCCACGATCAACTGTAATAATAGCGCAGGCTCAAACCGTTGAATGACCTGGGTAGTCGCCTTCCATCAAGCTCTTCCAAGTGATAGGCCCCTGTACCAAAAACTTTTACAATGCGGTAGGGACCTTCCCAGTTCGGAGTCAGCTTGTTTCTTGGGGTTCCTGATCGCCACTTGAGGACCAGATCGCCAACTTGCATATCCCGGACGCGAACCCTGCTATTGTACTTGGCGGCCACGCGCTGCTTCATCGCCGTCTCTCGAATGTGCGCCTCGTCACGCGTTTCAGACAAGAGATCCAACTCCATCGCCATATTGGCTTGATTCTCGCCCTCAAAATCCGGTTGAGTCCGCCAAGTGAAATTGTCAATCTCCACCGGCAACATAGCATCTACCCCATAGGTCATTCTAAAGGGAGTATTGAAGGTATGAAAAACGGTAGAAAGGGGGGGTTTGAATAACGTTTTCAGTACAAAACTTCCACCTTAAAGATTTTGACAAATCTTTCGAGAACTTAAGTGCTAAAGATAAGAGATAGAGAAGCACACAAGGATTTTATCCTGGTTCACTTGATAAATCACTCAAGCTACTCCAGTCCACCCGTTAAGGTGATTTCTTCCTTCTTAGAATGAAGGCAATCCACTAATCAGGTAAGAGTTACAACTGCACTTGAAACCTACAAGTGACTAACAATTACACTGACTTAGCTCACACTAAGATTCACTCTCTTAGTCTTCTCTAGGATCCGATCAACCTTGATCTCCTAAAGGAACTAAACAAACTGTTTATCAAAGAAATGTTTACAAGAGATTTGCTTCTAAAAAGCTAATAGTAAACTCAATGAATTTCAGATGAAAGAAAGCTTAGAATATTTTGAATATATCTTGTGCATATATCTTGCTTCTAGCAGCTTCTTTCAATCTTCAGCCTCTATATAAACTCCAAGGATTAGGGTTGAGCAATGCATGGAAAATGCTACCGTTGGAGGGCAGTTCTGGAAAATCCAGCTTCTGCTGTGGCTGAGAACGTTAGGTAGGTCGTCAGGAAGGTACACTTGCTTTTGTACTCGGATAGTGACTTGACCTTTTAACCTAGGAGGCTTCTGATCAGAGAAATGCTTCGTATTGGAACTTGTGAAGCCGGTTGATCAGAGTCAGAGGGAAAGCACAGATCCTCTGACCATTGTATCTTCTGATTCTGAACTCAGAGGGAAGAACATGGCCTTCAGAGTTTCTTGCTTCTGGACTTCAGAGTTTCCACTATTCAGCTTCTGGATCTTCAGAGTCTTCTACACCATCAGAACATCTGAACCTTCAGTGTTTCTTGGTTATCAGAACTTCTGGATCTTCAGAGCTTCTAGTGACTGAGTCCTCATCAGAGTTTGTATAACTTCAGAACTTCTGAAGCTTTTCCACTGTTCATACTGAACATGGTGAATGCGAAAGCGTTGCTTGGGTTACTCTTTATACACAGTGCTTCTGATTTGTGTGAGATTGAGTTGAGGTCAGAACCTACAAATAGCACACTCAGAAAAACACGTTAGAGTACCACAATTGTTCATATCAAAAGGTTAACTTGTAATCATCAAAACATAGAGTTGTACTACTAGATCAAAACTTGATCTTACAATCTCCCCCTTTTTGATGATGACAAAACTAAGATTTTTGATGAACAATTCTTAAACATTAAACTGAATTCACTCAGAGTTTAGAGATATAGAATAAGACTTATCCTGATGTGAATAGTTTATCTTGCTCATTCTGAATTCAAGTCACTGCTTGATTCTGAACTTAGCTCCCCCTGAATCTAATACTTGATGAAAACGTTAGTAAAGTCTAGATTCTGAGCTAAATGATATAAGAGTTCAGAGTGAAAAACTTATGACATAGATGAAAAACGAATAATCAGAGCGCATAAGTAATCAGAGTCACGGACGAGGTATCAGAGTCTTGGGTATCAGAGTCAACTTAGAATCACTTCAGAAGAAGTGAAATGTATTCCTTGTATTTGCCCAGTGACACATCTATGGTCATGAAGGTGGAACTCTTAAAATCTCCAAAAGAAAAAATAAATCACACTAACATATCTTACACATCAAAAACTGGGTTTACTCCCCCTTTTTGTCATAAGCAAAAAGCTTGGGGTGTGAAAAACTTAGCTTGAAGTACAAGGTACTCCCCCTTAGAGAAGGTCTAAGTTTAAGGAAAATGTAAACGATGCAAGAATCAGAGTTAGGCGAAATAAATAGAGGAGTTAATGCAAGAGAAGAACGTTTACCACCGGTCAAGTGAGTAAAGAGAAGGGTCAGTTACCAAGAACTTAACCTCGAGAAACTGTAAGAGCATTAACTGTCAGAGAGAAAGTGAAGCCTATATAAAGCGTTGGAGAGAAAGGTAAGCTTCACACCTCGAACAATTTTCAGTAAAAAGGAATGGCATCATACAACGTAGCACTAGAAGAGCTGAGGAAGAAGGCCTTTGAAGAGGACTTGTTCCTGAACATCAGGCATCCAGAGGGTACAACGACCATCTCGGAGCTAACACGGACACTGCTGGAAGAGGACCTGCGTCCAGAGTTGGAGAGAGACCTGAAGGAATTTCTTGCCTTCGTGGAGGAGGTGCAAGAACTCAGCCGGCTTGAACTCAAGCTGCTGGAAGAAAAAGAGATCTTGGAAGAGAAGCTCAAGACTTCAGAAGAGAGTCTGGAGAGGGATGAGCTAAAGGTCAGCCTTAACAACATCCAGCATGGACTGGAGCGTCTGGAGAAAGATAGGTCAGAGCAGCGCCAGGAGTGCAGAAGAATGAGGAGAGATCCTCCATTCTAGACTTTTTAGAGAAGTAATGTATGATGTAAACAAAAAAAGATTATGAATAAAACGAGTTTAGCAAACATATGTGACACAAGTATATAGATATGCATATATAATCACAAACGAACAAATTAAAAAAAAAGGAAACAGAGTTTAACAAAAGGAAAACAAAGTTAACGAAAAAGAAGGAAAAAAAAAGAAGAGATCCTAAAACTAAGGTTTGTCAGTGCGTCGCAGAAGTTCCATCATCATGTGCTTCATCTCAATCAGCATGGATTCATGAGTGTCAAGACGCTGTTCCATGATGTCGAGTCTGGATGAGCTTGTCTGAGTAGAACTGGAAGGAACATTCTGAGTAGCTTGAGGATCTGGAATGGAAGCAGAAGCAGCAGGAGTAAACACAACTGGTGCAAGTGCTTGGCATCTAAGAGCTTCAGCCTCAGCTTCAAGTCGCTCTGCCTCAAGTCTGGCTTGTTCAGCTTGAGCTGCTGCAAGAAGTGCAGCTTCTTCTGCTTGTTCTTTCTTTCTCTTGGCTTCTTCAATAGCTTCAAGAAGCTTATTTCTCTGTTCTAGTTCATGAAGAGCCACCCTTCTAGCAAACCTTTGCTTGGCAGCCTCAATGCTCTGACTTCCCTCTGCATGCAGGAGCTGCATCATAATTGGAACTTGAGCCACTAGCCAAGTGCTCAGATTGTTCCACTCATCAGCCACACTTTCAGCATTCTCACTGAGGTCAGTCTGACCGTGCACATTGCGGAGCCTCAAGGAGGCTTCATGATAGAAAATATTGATGCACTCAGAGAGAGATGTGGGTTGAAGGTGAGTATAGGGAATTATGGAGAGGTTGGTTTCAGGAGAGGCTGGGTGATTGCTGCTATGAGCTTCAGAGGCACCTTGTGGAGAACCAATGTTAATCATGGGAGCATTGGGTTCAGAGGTTCCAAGGTGAGGGTCTGAAGTTTCAACCAGAGGTTGAGGTGATCTAACCGAGGATTGGTTAGACACTGAATGTTCGGGTTCAGGTTATGGTTGAATAGGCTCTTGTTGGTCAGGGACAGGGTGAGCTTGTTGAACCAAGGGGTCTGCCTCTTGTAAAGGATTAGCCAAGATAGGTTCATCTGGGTCTACTAGACGTTCAGGTCTAGGGCCAGGATATCTCCTAGGGCTTGGACAAGTTAGGTAATATTCTTCCAAGGTAGACACCTTTTCTTTTCTAACCTCCATGAATTTTCTAATGGATTCAGAGTTATTGGAGGGAGAAGAATCAGCAACATTGGTTGGGAAGGATACAGGTGTAAAGGCTGTTGAAGAGTCTGTATCCGTGGTTTTGGCAGCAGGACGTTCTGATGCTCTGGGAACAGAGTGATCAGACGTTCTGGGTTGTGGTTCTGTTTGATTTGGCTCGGGTTGGTCATGGATGATGGGTTCAGAAGATAATGGGTCGTACGGAATGGTGAGGAGAGAGGTTGGTTCTTCTGACCTAGAGGGTTGATTCTGAAGCAAATTCCAGAGAGGTGCTTCAGTAGGAGAAGGTTGAAAGAAGGAAGATCTTGGGGAATGTGGTGGAGTGGTGGTTTGTGCGGCTGGCTGGGATTCAGGAATAGGAGTGAGGGGATTGGAGGAGTGTTTGAGCATAGCAGAAATAGGGAGTGCATCAAATAAATTCAAATCATCATCAGAAGCAAGTGCAGGCTTACTTGAATGTGCTGATGATCGAGTCACTCTGGCAGGAGGTTCAGTCCTTCTGACCACTTCAGCAGCTGGTTCCACCCGAGTAGGCTTCACCACGATTCTGACCTTCTTCTGCTTCTTCTTTGGAGGACCATCCTCACTATCACTATCATCACCATCATCAGGCTTTCTCTTCGTCTTCTTGACCAGAGGGACATCAGATTCCTCTGAGGATTCTTCCAGAACCATCTTCCTCTGAGCTTTCTTCTTGGGAGGAGAAGGAAACTCTGGAGCTGGCGGTAGTCTGCTGACGAAATCATCAAGGTCTATTTCGAATCCTTGAGCCCTGAGGTCTTCAACATAGCATCTGATGGCGTCAGGATGGTCTGCTTGAGTCCACAGAGGGTAGTCATTCAGAGGCATCCTTCTGCTTCTGATCTCAGAAGATGTGTCTTCATGAGCAGGAGCAATCTTCTTCTGGACCAAACCCATCTTCTTCAGAGAGTTTGCAGTGAAGACATCACTGACAATTGTGCTCAAATCCTCTGTGCAACCAGCATTGATCAGATCTTGCACCAGGTTGCTTTCAATGAGAAAGTCTGAGAGCAGCCTCCCAAAAGGGATATATTTGATTGCAGACTTGATGGAGGCGGTGGTGCGAGACTTCCGGATGCATTCCTTCAAGTAGGAGAACAGGAAGAAGGGAAGGCAGATCTTCTCCTGATCTTGGATGAAGAACAACATCACCTTCTGGTTGAAGTTGATGTAGTCTGGAGAACTGCCCTTCGGTCTCTGGTTTATGCAGTTGAGCAGGATCTTGTGCCAGATCCTGAGTTTGGGATGAAGATCCATCACCTTATAACTCGTCTTGCCCGGTTTGAAGGTGGTGTACAGGGTCTGGTTGACTTTGTCTTTGGTGCTGGGTTTCAGCTTCGATTCCGTCAGTTGGAAACGATACCCATAAGCAGTATCTGCACCCAGCAAGTTCACGAAGGACTTCTCCGTGATGATGATCTTTCTGCCAAGAATGTAAGAGACCACCTGAGTATCATCGCAGTCGGCGTGCTTCCAGAATTCCTTTACCAGTTTCTCATACACCGGACCTCGAAGTCGGTTGAAGTAGTTTCCCCAACCTTGAGCTTGGACTTCAGGACGAAGATCATACCCATTTGCAGCCAGATTGTCGAGGTCGAATCTCCATTCTGCCAGGACTTGAAGTTCCTCAGGAGAAAATACGCAGTGAACGGCACAGCCCCGTTCTGCAATTGGAACAATCTGCTCTTGAGCTTGAACTTGTTCTTGTGCCGGGTTTTCAGAGCCCCTTTGACCCGTTGCTAGACCAACTACCATGTGAGAGAACTGAGGTGCATCTGCAGTAGATCTTCTGGTTTGTCTTACCATTTTGAGGAGGTTGAAGGTTTGAGGTAGAAGATGAAGGTTGAAAGATGAAGAGAGATCGAGAGAGAAATCGAGAAAAAGGCGGTTTTGAAAAGCAGAGAGAGCGAGAGTGAAAACCGGAAGTGAAAGAGAACGTGTGTGTATAGTGGGTTTTATCAAATAACCGTTGTTGATTCAAAAAGCACTTTAAGATCAACGGCTGAAAATTAAAGATAGATAGTAACAGTAAAATACACAAATCACACACAGGAGATAAGCATATCTACACGCAATCATAACAGACTGTCACACGGGCACAAGGAACTATGCATCAGAAATTCTGACACACATGTTGTTGTCTCAGCGTCAGAGTCAGTACCAGTGGGAACACACACTCTGATTGAGTTACCTTCTGGACTAGACATCTTCTGATCAAGAAGTATCATAGTCAGAGGTTCTGATCCATCTTCACTCTGGACAAAAGTCCATGTTTAGATTTTTCAGAATAAAATTAAATCTATCCTCTGCTAAGGGCTTTGTAAAGATATCTGCCCATTGATGGTCAGTATCAACAAACTTCAGAAGAAGTACGCCCTTCTGTACATAATCTCTAATAAAGTGATACTTTACCTCAATGTGCTTTGCCCTTGAATGCAAGATAGGATTCTTACTCAATGAGATTGCAGCAGTGTTATCACAATAGATTGGGATATTGCTCTCAAGGATCTGATAATCCTCCAGCTGATGTTTCATCCAGAGCATCTGAGTGCTGCATATTGCTGCTGAGATATATTCTGCCTCTGCAGTTGATAGTGCAATGGTTGATTGCCTCTTGCTTGCCCATGAGACTAGATTGCTTCCCAGAAATTGACAATTTCCGGAAGTACTTTTTCTCTCTGTTCTATCTCCAGCATAATCAGCATCACAATAACCTGAAAGCTTATACTCTGATGTTTTCTTATACATCAAGCAAAGGTTAGTGGTGCCTTTCAGATACCTTAGGATCCTCTTAACAGCAGTTAAGGGGGATTTCCCTTGGATCTGATTGGAATCGAGCACATAAATGAACACTAAATAGTATGTTTGGCCTAGATGCAGTTAAGTATAGAAGTGAACCTATCATGCCACGATAGAGCTTCTGACATACTTTACCACTTTTATCTTCTTTCTCCAGAATGCATGTAGGATGCATTGGAGTCTTGGCCACTGTAGATTCCAGCATATTGAACTTCTTCAGAAGTTCTTTAGTGTACTTGCTCTGATGGATATATGTTCCTTCTGGTGTTTGATCAACTTGTATTCCCAGAAAGTACTTTAATTCTCCCATCATACTCATCTCAAATTCAGCCTGCATCATCTCAGAAAATTCTTTGCATAGAGATTGATTAGCAGAACCAAATATAATATCATCAACATAGATTTGCACAATTAAGATATCATCTTTATAAGTCTTGCAAAAAAGAGTTGTATCTACTTTACCCCTTACAAACTCATTCTCCAGAAGGAATGAGCTAAGTCTCTCATACCATGCTCTGGGAGCTTGCTTCAGACCGTAGAGTGATTTCTTCAATTTGAACACATGGTCTGGTTTCTTTTCATCTTCAAAACCTGGGGGTTGATGAACATAGACTTCCTCTGAGATATAACCATTTAGGAAGGCACTCTTTACGTCCATCTGATGTAGAACTATGTTGTGATTTACTGAGAAGGAGATCAACAGTCTGATTGCCTCCAGTCTTGCTACCGGAGCAAATGTTTCAGTGTAGTCTATTCCTTCCTGCTGGCTGTAGCCTTGAGCAACTAGCCTTGCCTTGTTTCTAACTACATCTCCTTTCTCATTCAGCTTGTTTCTGAATACCCATTTTGTTCCAATAACATGGACACTCTCAGGCTTCTTTACTAAGCTCCAAACATCGTTCTTGGAGAATTGATTCAATTCTTCTTCCATGGCCAGAATCCAATCCTTGTCCTGAAGAGCTTCATCTATGGACTTGGGTTCAATTAAGGACACCAATCCTTTCAGACTCAACAAGGTCTCTTCAGAGGGTCTGAAGGCAGATCTTGTTCTGACTGGTTCGTCTTTGTTGCCCAGAATCAATTCCTTAGGGTGAGCTGCAGTGATTCTGCTCTTCTTCAGAGTTTGTGAGTTAGAGGGACCAGCTTCTTCCTCTGGTTCATCTTCCTCTGGCTCAGCTTCCTCTGGAGCTTTGCCTTTGTCAGAAACATTAATGCTTAAATCTGCAAACTTTTCAACTAGCTTTGACTGGTCAGAGTCATGCTTATCATAAAATCTAACATGAATAGATTCTTCAATAGTCTTAGCGTCAGTATTATAAAATCTAAAACCTTTAGATCTATCAGAATAACCAAGTAATAGACACTTAGAAGACTTAGCATCAAATTTATGCAATCTATCCTTAGTATTGAGAACATAACAAACACAGCCAAAAGGATGAAAATAAGAAATGTTAGGTTTTATGTTCTTCCACAATTCATAAGGAGTCTTATTCAGAATTGGTCTCACAGAGATTCTGTTCTGAATGTAACATGCTGTATTTACTGCCTCTGCCCAAAAGTGCTTAGCCATGCCAGTTTCTTGGAGCATGGTTCTAGCCATCTCCTGAAGAGTTCTGTTCTTCCTCTCAACAACACCATTTTGTTGAGGAGTTCTGGGACAAGAGAAATCATGTGCAATTCCATAGGAATCAAACAGACTCTCAAACTTATCATTCTCAAACTCTCCACCATGGTCACTTCTGACACGCACAATCCTACAAGCCTTCTCGTTTTGCACTTGAGCAATGAAGGTAGAGAACACAGCATGAGACTCATCCTTGCGGGTTAGAAACTTTACCCATGTCCAGCGGCTATAGTCATCAACGATAACCATCCCATATCTCTTGCCACCTATAGACTCAGTTTTTACTGGTCCAAAAAGGTCGATATGCAGAAGTTCCAACGGCCTTGAGGTTGAGACAACATTCTTTGCCTTGAAAGGGACTTTTGTGAATTTGCCTTTCTGACATGCTTCACAAAGAGCGTCTGAAGCGAACTTCAGATTGGGTAAGCCCCTGACAAGGTTTAGCTTGCTCAGCTGAGAAATCTTTCTCATACTGGCATGCCCTAACCGTCTATGCCATACCCACTGCTCTTCATTAACAGACAGAAGGCACTTCACATTCTGAGCCTCCAACTCAGATAATCTGATCTTATAGATGTTGTTCTTCCTCTTGCTGTTAAATAGAACAGAGCCATCGATCTGACTTACAGCCCGGCAGGACTTTTGATTGAATATAACATCATAACCCTTGTCAGCTAATTGACTTATAGACAATAAGTTATGTGTTAAGCCGTCTACCAATAACACATTATCAATGCATGGACTACTATCTACACAAATAGTACCAGTACCAACAATTTTACCCTTTTCATTTCCTCCGAAGCCAACTTCGCCTCCAGGCTTAAGTTTTAGCTCTTGGAACATACGCCTTTCTCCCGTCATGTGACGCGAGCATCCACTGTCCAGATACCATGATTGGTGTTTCAGTGGAGCTATCAAGGATATCTGCAACATAGATAATCTTGTCCTTAGGTACCCACTTTCTGGGTCCTCTCTTGTTAGTTACCCCAGAGGTTCTGATCACCTTGGGTGTCTCAACATAATATTTTAAAGGAATATTTGCATGATATCTAGTCATAGAGAAAGATCCCTTTTTAAGAGGGTGTTTAGCAACTTTAGCAGGTAAAGGATCAGGCAATATGGTACCAGAGGGAACAAAGCATTCATACAAGGATTTAGCTTTAGACATAGAAGGCTCATTTCTAATTGGTTTAGAATAGCCAATGCCATGCATTCCATTTCTGCTTACGCCATAGATCATTGAAGCCATTAAGCTTCTATCCACGCTTTTAGCTAGGAATCTTTGAAAAGACTTTTCATACTTAGATTCATTTCTACAATCAGAGGCATCACAGGCAACAATTTCTTCTAACTTAGCAATCTGGTTCTTAAGCACAGAGTTAGAATTTACCAAAGCATGATTTTCATTTTTTAAATCAGAAATAATTTTCTCATGTTCAGAAGGAGTCTTGGAGACAGCAGATAAGTTCTTTTTCAACTTTTTATGCTTAGACAATAAGGAGTTATACTTATCCATGATATCAGACAAAGCATGTTTCAGTTCAGAGGTAGAGAAAGAAGCAAATACCTCATTTTCATCGTCTGAGTTAGGATCTCCTTCTGATTCTGAGTCAGAGTCAACAGCTTCCTTTGACTCTGCTCCTTTGTCTTTGACAATGGCCATGAGTCCTTGGACTTCACCATCAGAGTCAACATCCTCTGACTCTGATTCATCGGATGTCACCATCAGACTCTTCTTGGTCTTGAAGTGCTTCTTTGGCTTCTTGTCTTTCTTCAACTTTGGACAATCACTTTTGTAGTGCCCAGATTCTTTGCACTCAAAACATGTGACTTCCTTGATTGAAGACTTCTTCTGGCCTGAGGACTCATACTTTCCTTTTGCCTTTCCAGAGCCTTTGAACTTGCTCTGCCTGTGCTTCCAGATGCGGTTGAGTCTCTTGGAGATCAGAGTCAGCTCATCTTCATCAGAATCTTCTGATGCTTCTTCAGATTCTTCTTCTTCAGCTTGAAGAGCCTTTGACTTCTCAACCTTAGCCTTTTCAGATTTGGATTCAAGGCTATGGACTTTTCCTCAGATCTTGCATTCTCTGTGCGCTTCAGCTCATGGCATTTCAAAATGCTGATGAGTTCTTCTAAACTCATATTCCTCAACGTCTCTCGTGAGCTCTATTGAAGTCACCAAGGGCATCCAACTTTCAGGAAGACACCTGATGACCCTTATGACATGATCTTTTGTTGTGTAGCTCTTGTTGGAAGGTCGTATGCAGCTACAAGCAATTGAAATCTGGAGAACATTTCTTCAATGGACTCATTTGGCTCCATGATGAAAGGATTCATACTTTTGGATCAAAGACAATGCCTTTGATTCTTTGACTTTCTTGTTTCCTTCATGAGACATCTTCAGAGATTCAAAAATGCCTTTAGCAAACTCACGATCTGTAATCTTCTGGTACTCTTCATAGGAAATAGCACTTAGAAGAATTGCTCTTGCTTTGTGATGTTGTGAGTACAGCTTCTTTTGATCTGCAGTCATCTCTGACCTTGGGATCTTCTTGCCATCTGCATCAACTGGACGCTCGTAGCCATCCACAATAATATCCAGAGATCTGCATCGAAACCCAGAAGAAACTTTCCAGTCTATCTTTCCAATATTCGAACCTTTGACCGTCGAACATAGGAGGCTTTGCATTGTAACCAT